>NC_028642.1:55114274-55188113 GCF_001406875.1 Solanum pennellii
TTTCGGTTCGGTTTTCGGTACATATTACTTTGGAATTCGGTATTTCGGTTTAAACCGAAATATTATATTATAATTTATAAATTATATTATATTTAATAATTATTAATATTAAATAAATTTTTTAAAAAAATAAGAAACTTTAAGTTGAAATATCAAAGCCCATTAAGTTGAAATATCAAAGCCCATTAAGTTGAAAAATCAAACAAAAAATTGAAAAAATTGTAAAGTTTAAAATTGTAAAAAGCCCACTAAACAGGCCCATTAAAAAACCGAAATAAAAAACCGAACCGAATTAACAAAAACCGAACCGAATTAACAAAAACTGAACCGAACCGAAATATTTCGGTTCGGTATTCGGTACGCAATTTACAAAAACCGAAAACCGAAAAAACCGAAAAAAAAAAACCGAACCGAACCGAAATACCGAATGCCCACCCCTATGGATCACTGTTATTCATTGTATTGTATTGTATCGTTACTATATCTACAATATTTGTTTTGATTGTTACTTAAAATGTATTTTACGGTATTGTTAAATTTCGTTGTTACGTAACAATGAAAACCCCTATTTTATGGAACAACCAATTTGGTGTGTTTTCATTGTTACTTAATTTTTTTTTCAATTATATATTTACATAATATTTTAAAATATTATTTTACCCTTTAATTTAATTATTTAAATCTAGTCAAACCTCTTACCCTAGAATAATTAAGATATTTTAGTAAATTTATAAATTACAATGCAGTATGATGCGATTAAACCTAACAATTAAAATGTTATTAAACAACAACAAACAATACAGTCTAGCCAAACATTATATATACCATACAATACAGTACAATACAATACATTATGATACAATAGATAAGAATGATCCAAACAAAGTGTTAAGGTCAAAACTCAAAATTTGTTGGATCTAAGAGATTTTTTTTCATTAAACAAGTAGGGCAAAAGTTTTCATGATCAACAAATTCAAGGAGATTTTTGTAAATCACTTGTTGTTTGATACATGATCAAGTAATTGTTATTTTTTAATGTTAAATAAAATCTAAATAAAAATATTTTTAATTAAAATACGAAAAAATCAACTACCATAACGTTGAAGTTAAAAATGAAACTCTGATTTATTATACTAAAGTTTTTAAACTTCATTTATATGAAATAGGTGTGCTTGAGTAGTATACAGGACAGAATTCTTGAATGATCAGTAAAAAAAAGTTTCACAAACTCTCTTTGTTTTAGTTCTTTTGTACTGTTGTAGAATCAAATTGTATAATCAAGTTAAAATTTATAGTCTATGATCATCTTAATTAAAATTTACATTATTAGAAAACAACTTCTTTTTTTTATTATTTAGAGTAATTATATTCCTGATATATTATATTCCTAATATATTTTTTACATACAAATTTAAATATATTTTTCATACATCAAACACGTAAAACAAAATTTAGCTTTCGTCTGCAAAGTAATAAGATTCTTCTAATTATAGGGTCGTTTGGTACAAAAATGAATAACGCAGGGATTAGCAATGCAGGGATTAGCAATGCAGGCATTATTTTTATCAAGTGTTTGGTTCATTGTTTCTTATCTAATTTTGTGTGTGGTTTAAAATTTTTTTTAAAAAAAACTTTCCAATTTTACCCTAGAGTTATTATGAGATTTTGTATTTCATGTAATTGAGTCGAAGTAGATAATTAACGGAGAATATTATTTTTTTGTAACATTTTTAACTAGTTAGGAGAATAAAATTTTTATTGTCATTTTCACTATTTTCTCACTTAAATTATTTGAGAGTAAATAATTGTCATCTTAATAAATTAGAGTTAATAACTCAAAAGGTCACACAACTATAATGATTATAGAGAAAATTTATTGAACTTTGTTTGTATCAATAAATTTTAAAAAACTCTTTATCATAAAATAAAATAAAAATATAAAATAAATATAGAAAAATAAATTAAACTATTTTTATACTCGAGATGTGTGTGTGTATATATATATATATACACACACTCTTGTTTTAGACTACTTGTGTAATGTTTAATAAACTTTCATTAAGAGACAATATTTTACTTATGAATTGTTCTTAAATTCATACATCAACATTAACATATTAGTCGGATTATTATATTTTATATTAATAATAAATAGATTAAGTAATTCATATTTTAGAAATAAAAAATTATATCTAAATAATAAAATTTGTAAGCTAATTTATTTAAATAACTTTATTAGTATAAATATAAAATATAAAATATAAAATCAAAAAAAAAAATATTAAAAGGATTTGAGGGATATTTTTGTCTTTACCTAGGATAGTCCCATGGTATTAGAGCTAATACCTCCAAATGGAAGGTACTAGTAATACATCACATAATACCATGTAGGATGTATTAACTAATCCATGAATTAGTTATACATAGGCTCACATTCCTATCAAACACAGTATTAAATTATACCACATCTAATACATATATTATTTCTTTTAAATACAGCCTATCAAACACTCCCATAGTGTGTTAAATTCAGACACTGGGATTTAGTATATAACATTTGAGTTATTTGTCACTCTTGTTAGAAAAAGGAAACAACTTAAAACACAGCTCTATTTACCAAAATGTACAAAATAAATATACAATAATTATTGTAATTAATATTGAAAAAGCAAGACCAAAAATGCAACCTACAAAGTAAAATTGCATAAGGCACTACAGTTGGGACCTAAGAGTGATTAATAAAATGTACTGTAGTATACGTTATTATGTAGTATGTTTAAAATTGAACCCTAATTGATAATTTTAAATGAAAAAAAGTTATTGGATTATCAATTTAATATTTTCAGTAATAATTTCGATTTTTTAATTATTAGACAGATTAGAGATTCTTTATGGTTTTAATTTTTTCCTTAATAGATTAACCAATACCCTCTTTATATAACATTATTAAACTCTATAATAATGTTCGTTTAAACATAATGCGATCATTTGTCTGATTTGTCACTTTGTTTGTAAGTGATTTTGAGCGACTCTTTGGAGTGTCAAATCTTAACTTTAACGATTTAATCAATAATTAGACTAACTATCAATAACCGATGAGACTAATTCTTAATGATTCATAACATATCTACTTAATATCTAGAAACCAACAACCAAAAACCAAACCAAACCAATCGATACACAAAACATAGCTTTTTTGTTTATGTTATTTAAAAGCTTACACAACTCAAAATTAAACAAGTCGCAAATACATTAGAAGGGGGCTAAGGCCTCTTAAGAAAGCAAACAAAAAGACCCAAACATACAAACTTCACAAACAAAACAAGTCCTCATATTTTAGTAATCTTCTGGAGCCAAAGGCTGATGATGAGTATGAACTGGAGCTTCATCATGAGCCTGTATGAGTCCAAACTCATAGATAATTCCAGCTATGGCTGCACCAATAAATGGGCCTACCCAATAGATCCAATGATTCCTCCACCTCCAGCCCACTAAAGCAGGCCCAAAAGCCCTTGCTGGGTTCATGGATGCTCCTTCAAAGGGCCCACCAACAAGGACATTAGCTCCAACAATGAAAGCAATAGCAAGAGGTGCAATAATCCCCAAACTACCCCTCTTTGGATCAATGGCTGTTGCATAAACAGTGTACACCAAACCAAATGTCATCACTATTTCCATCACAAGTGCATTTCCATTGCCAACTCCTGCTGCTACCGCAAATCCCACTGGCCTCTGTGTCCATACACAAAATTGTCGTTCGTTGTAGTAAATAATTAATACAGCAAAATTATAGTGTAGTACTCGCTTTGTACTACGAAAAGAATGACCTCCGATCCTTTATTCTTTTTCATCTGTTTTTTAAGAAAAACCTCCTTTCTTCCTTTTCTTCATGATCAGTTTCAAAAAGAACTATCTTTCTTTTTTTTGATAAAATTTTAATTTCAATTATTCATGTGATATATTTGAGATCACAAAATTAAAACACAATTTTGTGCCCGTCTAAAAACTAGAACATATATATGTTCATGATCTTTTCCACCAAGCCAACTCGATAGTCAACATCGAGTCGAGTGATAAAATTGTACTACGTCTCACTGATTAATCTTTCTTTCGTTAGATTGAAGGGCATATACTCACAAATTTTTGTCTTTGGACTACAAGTTCCAAAAATATGATAAAGAGATATTTATACGCCATTTACGATATAATTGTTTTTTTTCCAATAAAACAAGTTTGAGGATTAGGACTGAAGTATTCCCTTTTCAATTTTTGTAAAAAATATTCCCCCTGTCCCAAAGTTTTGAGAAAAGAAAAAAAAAGGAACTCGTAGTCTAAAACAAGTCTCCAGGGATTTTCCGAACTAAAAATCATTTCATGAAAAGTAAAAGTAAAACGGAAAAATTGAAGTTAAATTGTTTGTAGTAAGCTTCTGTTTTCCGATGGAGTGTCTTACCAATCCATCAGTAGCAAGCCTCAACAAGGCAGAGGCAACAACAGCACCTAGCAACTGACCAATCCAATAGTAGATAGCACGAAGGACGCTAACTCGCCCACCCACAAGAGCACCAAAGGTAACAGCCGGGTTGATATGACCGCCGGAGACGTTCATACTGGATGCTACCGCAGCAAACAGAGAAAACGCATGCGCGAGTGCGATCGCCGTCAATCTGGACGCTCCTAAAGCTCTATCAGGGTACAACTTATCTACACATACATTCCGCACGGATAACAATTAGTAAATAATACATAACGTTTTGTGCATCGAATTGTCACAGATAAAATTAATTAGGAGTTAGGAGTTACCAAGGGCAAGAACAGATCCTTCTCCAGCAAAGACGAAAATGAAAGTGGAGAGGAACTCAGATAAGGTAGCACGCACAGAATCAGGGTGTGTAGCTTCATCCGCCCTGCCAAACTCATATCTCCGTGGCTGCATAATTGTGAGTATATTTTTTTCACACAAAACACACCGCTTAAAGATAACAATAATAATAAATATAAATATAAAAGACGAGGCTATTAGAGAACGATATGATCGAGGGGGTGTTTATATATAGAACAGATGGGTTACAGTAAGATAATAAAAGTGGACACCTGGGAGTAGCACTGCATGAATAGTGACACGTATGCTACATGCATTACGTTGTCTCTTTCGATCCAATCAACAACCTGACTTCACCTCCTAAAACCCAAACGTTACACTAAACTAAACGACAATATATAATAAAACCATTGCTTTTAAGCATAATAACCTATCCTCATTGATATTTATGTTCTTAAAAAAATGTATAAATAAATATTAGTTAAACTTGTTCTGAAATTTAATATATATATGTTTTATGTAATATCTTATATGATAGTTTGTGTTAGATTCGTTGAAACTGATTAATATATGCATAATAAAATGTGTATACAATTATCTATTTAAATTTGATACAAGTTGAATGACCACTTATATTCATTGAAAGTTTAAAAACATAAAAATCAAATTGTAAGACACGTGTATATAATATGCCTACTTAATTATGTTCTTCAATTGAAATTATTTTTGGATTACGTCTCCATTCACACTAGTATAACAATATTTGATAAACGTTTTTTTAAGATGGTGATTTGAATCTTCGATTGTAGCATTAGGTACATGTTACAGTACGTTATGATTTTCTATTAGCACAATACTTAAAATCGAGAAATGTGCACGACAAATGATATTAATAGCGAAATATAAAGCTCTAGAAAGAATTGACTGCACTTAATTTGTCATAAATCGACGTTTTTAGATCAATTGATTCATTATAGTTGTAAGCTGTGATCAATGAAATGGAACCTAAAAATCTGTTGCGTGAAAATAAACATATGTGAATGAGACTTGTGAGGTGGGTGATAGTGAGATGCAAATTTTATGCAAAACTATAATACCTCACATCTCAACTATGTAAAATTACAACATACAGTTTGTCGATATTCACTTGTCAACTAATTCACGGTAAGAACATTTAGGCCTCTGCGGGCAGGCATGCTCAATGGATCCTTGATCAAAATGGCCACATTACAAATGCCAAGGATATTTGATAATTTAAACACTATGATCTAAAAATAATTCATCAATCAAATCCATACATAATCAATCTTCATCATCTGAACTCTCATATGTTGCTACCAAGCTTTTATCTACCTTTGTTTCTTTTCCAGTATCATTTGGTTTAGCCGGCAAGACATCTTTCTGCTTTTCTTGATTCGAATCAGAATTACTACTAGGAATCAGAATAACTCCCGTACTTGAGATGGAATTACTCCCATCAAACCCTCTAGAAACTTTCTGCTTCTTAGGCTTGACTCCTAAAACACTTTTTAGTAAATCATGCTGCCTGTAGACCAGTACATATCTTATTAGTCTGAATATTTGAAAACAAAAAATTATCAAGATGTAAAGATGATTCGCCCTTCAATTATTGGGGCACAAAAACTAGGAGAAAGAAAGACGAGGGAGAAGACATGGAGGAAAAAGTGTCTAAAGTAAAAATGTAAAATTAATCAATTGTACATGATCCCACTTTTTGGCTTGGGCTCAACACGAAGTGGCAGGGGAATAGTTGCAGGTGAAGAATCAGCAACATCTTTGTTTAAACTAGTTAAGCAGCACATAGAAAATGTAAATGGTTATACAATTTGATAATTGAAGATATCTTTTATTTTTTGGGGGATAAGTTATATGTGTCCCAACTTTCGTAAGCCACAACGCATCCTCTCTGCTGGCAAAGCTAAAGTCTGACGGGGTAAATCATCAAATTAAATTTTTAATAACTTTATGTGTAAATGAAATTCAATTGACATCAATTAGCACTCGTCGTCACCATTCAATATTACTGTCCAGAGGTATCAAAGAAGGAACAAACAAAAAAGGATATCTTGAATACTTGAAATGCACATTTTTCCGTACCTTGCAGAAGGTGTTCAGCATCTTCCTCGACTTCCATATGTTTCCTTGAGGTAAAGTAAGTCATCGTTGTCCAGGGATGCAAAATATAACTTAAACAAGGTTCAAGAAACTATTTCACATTTTAATTATATGGACAAACTAATGTACCAAAAAAAAAGGAGGAAGCAATTATTGTGAGCAAGAATCTATACCACCTTTTCCATGAAGGTAACCTCCATGTTCCCCAACAACCTCTTGCATCTAAACATGTCAAGCACCCAGTAGGAAAAGTCAGGATCCCTGTCAGGGCATGTTATCAGAAATTGAAGCATGTTACAATGAATATTTTATAACATAATCTAATCATGAAATAACTTTAGATTACAAATTTATCTGACATATATGAACTTACAATGATTCAAGACCATCATTTTTTTCCAGTAATAGTAAGTAGTGTTATAACTGTCCTCAAAGGCTTTCTGTATCCAAATATACTGCAAAACGTCTTATCTAAATGCTAATAGGTGGACATAATATCCTTATTTCAATCCATAACTCTTCTAAGTGGTTTACTTGGAATAATCAAGCATTTCCCTTGCTAAGAAAACAAATAAAATCTAGTTGCTTATATAATTAACACAAAACAAATCTGTAGCTTGACATTCAGTAGCAGAAAGAGGAAGGAGAGTGGAGTAAATACAAAGAGCAGTAAATACAAAATGTTTTGGTTGCAGATCCAGTCAGTTTCTCAATTCTTCCAGAATTCAAAAATGGAAACTTCTTCATTTTTTCCTTTTGATAGCTAGAAGAAGAGGAGAAATACAATTATATGAAACAGAGCTTGTTGAATTTACTGCAAAAGGTGGTTGGGAGATGGAGAAGGAGGAGGTGGAAAAGATAGTAACAGAGGAGGTAGAGTAGGAGTTGGTGGTGGAGGGGGATGATGGTAATTGGGGTAAGGCAGAGACTTCGTGTAAGTAAGAAAATTTGGATGCTAATTAAATTAACATCATTAACTCTTATCTCAAAAGAGTTACTCCTAACCAATATAAAAACCTGAGTCACCTTTTCTCAAATAAAAGATACAAACTTCACATCATCCAACATTGAACATGGTGATCATTCTAACATACTCCTACTTTTATCGTAAATCGTGCCATCTTTTCTGGAGTTCTTCAATTCACTATTAACATCTTCCTTACATATCATTTATTTCACTATGCCGATGAAAAATCATATATAACAAATGACCAAGTTTATGAAAAACTAAACAGCATATGCTATGCAGAAAACTGAAACATATGCTATGCTCGAATTATAAATTGTTGCGGAGTTAAAACAAACAAATAACTAAACACTCTCCTCCATGTCAGTTTAAATTTCTAAATTAAGGTGTGGTTCAATAAGATTAATAGCTAAAGCTGCCAAACAAGGCGGTTCACACAATTCAACATCAACTTTCAAGAGTTGCTATGAATTTAATTTTGCTAAAAGCAGACAGAATTCAAATCAGAAGCAAACCTCACTCACTTCTAATAAATTTAACAACCATAAAAAGTTGGAGAAACGAGATTTGCTAACCTTGGAAACAATGTGTTGAAAAGTGACCTCCTCATCATCTATCTTGTCCTTCCCTTTACCAAATTTCTTACCTGCCAAATATTTGTTTGCATTTACAATTTAAACCTAAAAAAGCAAATGAATAGCAAAAAACTAGCTGACAAATTACACATGTGTTATGCAAAAATACCTTTAGGATCGGTAAGATTGGTGTATTCTCAGAATTCTTTTCCTGCCATGGCTTCAATTGAGGGTTTATTATAAATTGCAGAGATTATTAGCTCAAGATTGTGTGCTTCGATTTAGAGCTTTTTTCGAAATTGAGTATTTTTCTTCTTTCCCTCTCTGTGAATTTATCCTCTCTCTAAATGCGGATCAACAGTCAGATTAAGAAACTTTATAATATGTTTCACACCACCAATGTTAATTGTATGAGACCTCTTAAATTTTGACAAATGGGAAGTGGGTTCAAAATTTACTTTTAATATATATATATATATATATATATACATTATTAGTGTATTTGTTATCAAGAAAAATATGTTTTTACGTATTTTTTAGTGTTTAGCGTTTGATAAATAGTAAATATAATAATATTTTAAAAATATTTACATATAATATAATAAAATATTACGACAAAGGAATAAGGTGGGGAGATTTGAAGGTGATAGAGACAATGAACTATAACAACAATAAAATAGTACAACAACTAAACATAATAAACAAATTATAGATGTCAAAAGCAAGAAACTACAAGAATAAAGTTAATATTACGACATACACCGCAAAGCCTAAATTTGTCAGAAAGCAAAATAATGTTTTTTATTACCTACTAACCTTTTATATTAATTTGCAACCTCTATACCTTTATTTAATGTCGTATATTCAATAAACAAAAGTTACATCATGTCATGTTTAACCATATCTTCTTATAATTTTTTTTGGTCTCCTCGTATTCATTGTATACAACCTCTTAAGACACCAAGACACTTTCCTACCTCCCCTTCATCAATATCACATCAATATGATGTGTGACACTATTATTCGAAATAACTTATATATACCCTTAAACTTTATTTTGGTTTAAAATTATCCTTTCCGTCATACTATTGGGTCAAAAGTACCCTTCTTATTAACGAAAGTTGTTAAATGCCACGTGAATGTCATATGGATGCCACATTGCATGCCAATAGGATTCAACTGCCATGTAGACTAAATAGAAAGGGTTAAAAATACCGTTAATTATCTGAAATAGCTCATATTTACCCTTAAACTATATTTTGGCTCAAAACTACCCTTCTCGTCAAACTATTGGATCAAAAGTATCCTTCTTATCAATAGAAGTTGTTAAATGTCATGTGGATGCCACATTTCATGCCAATGAGGTTCCACTGCCACATAGACCAAATACCTATATCCTAATTACTTCCTCCTCATTTCATTATTGCATAAATGATATATTCACCCGTTCTCCCTCATTTCGCGGCTAGGGTTCATACTTTTCTTTGTGGCTGAGTTTCAAAGTAGATATTCATGCTTGTAGGTTAGTAAATATTTTTTCTTATTTTATTATGTTTACGATTTCAAAGCATGATAGTTAGGATTTCACAACTTTTCTCTAATTTCGTAGCTAAGGTTTC
Organism: Solanum pennellii; assembly: GCF_001406875.1. Classification (NCBI taxonomy): domain Eukaryota; kingdom Viridiplantae; phylum Streptophyta; class Magnoliopsida; order Solanales; family Solanaceae; genus Solanum; species Solanum pennellii. The sequence goes on from NC_028642.1 coordinate 55,124,394, forward strand.
GTAGCTTTCTTGGTGGCTGAGTTTCAAAGTGGATATTCATGGTTGGGTTAGTAAATATCTTTTCTTATTTTATTACGTTTACGATTTCAAAGTATGATAGTTAGAATTTCACAAGTTTCCCGTCATTTCGCGGCCAAGATTTCATAACTTTCTTCGGAGTTGAGTTTCAAAGTGGATTTTCGTGGTTGTAAACACAATAAAATAAGAAAAAAGATTACTAACCTATAACCACGAATATCCACTTTGAAACCCAGCGACGAAGAAAACTGTGAGACCTTAGCCGCGAAATGAGGGAGAAGGGGTGAAATCGTTTCTGAAAAATAATGAAATTAGGGAAAAATGAGTAATTAAGATTTAGGAATATAGTCAATGTGGCACATGTGGAATTTAACAACTTGCACTAATAAAAGGTGACTTTTGACCCAATAGTTTGACGTGAAGGGTAGTTTTGAGCCGAAATATAGTTTAAGGGTATATTTGAGCTATTTTGGATAGTTTAAGGGTACTTTTGGCCCTTTTCCTTTTAGTCTGTGTGGCAGTTGAAATCTATTGGGGTGCCATGTGGCATCCACATGACATTTAACGATTTCCGTTAATTAGAAGGGCACTTTTGACCCAATATTTTTGACCCCTTTCTGATCTTTTTATATAATATATACAAATTATCTCGATTCCTATCTTCAATAACATACATTTCAAAATTAATAAATGAAATTATGATTTGAATCCTATCTTTAATAACATACATTTTAAAATTAATAAATAAATAAAATTATGATTCAAAATATATGAATTAAAAACAAAAAAGTCTTAATACACCAACTTTAATAACTATATGAAATACTTTACCCTAAAATGAAACTTTTCAAATGCATCTCTCTACATTAATAGTTACCCCAAAGAGGAAAATAATACTCTTTATATTTTGGCCACAAGTAAAAAACAACTAATCGCACTCGTGGGGGTTGCCAAAAATGTGAGCTAGGGATGAAAGGGTAAAATAGTCCAATCAATTTCTGGCCAAAATACCACTGTACGTAAAGTCTCACTTGGCCAGGGTTTCAAAATTCACTCCATCCGAAGGGATCGGAAACTCTGTTTTCTCCGATTGGGGTTTTGGGCAGTATCCGATCGAGCAACTTTCCGGCATCAATTCATCGGAAACGGCAGCTGAATCAATCGGCTCTTACATTACCTTTCAGATAAATCCGTACATTTCTATACAACTGATAGGTTTAATTGCAACGAAGAAGGAACACTAGATTTAGAAGAAGAGCGATGGATTTGGACCAGTGGATAACGAAGGTTAAAGAGGGACAGCATCTGGCGGAGGACGAGCTTCAGCTCCTCTGTGAATACGTATGTTTAATACTTTATCCTTTTTTTTTTCTCACATCTACAAGTATTTTCCAGTTTTGTAATGAAATTTGTCGGAATAGTGAGGAAATAGATGTAGAAGATTCCTGTCGCTGAGCTTAAATAGGTAAGGTTTGAAAGGTTGATTGTGTTATTTGTTGACACATGTCTATCAAGCTGTTTACTAAAACAAAATAATCATAAATTCTAGTAATAGTAAAGGTTATATTGATTTTTCCATTTGGCTCATTACTTTTGGGAAAGCTGTTTCTTTTGGGAGGAGAGGGGGGGGGGGGAGGGAGTTAGCTTGTAGATATTGTTGATTTTGTTTTTCGTTTATAGGCTTGTGTGGAAGGGAGGAATGTCAATGGGGAATATTTATGCACATTCAGCAGATTAGTCTCATTTTCACTTGAGGAAGTTAATGATTTTCTGACGTGTACTGCAAGTGTTTTCTTTTGGAGCTTGATTTAGAGAGTGTTTTTTGTGATCCGGAAAATTTCTCTTAGAAATCTAACCATAATAATATGTACCAACTGCTCTTGTTTTTCTCATATCTCCATCTAGTGGACTTATTTTATAGGGATCGGATTTGCATGTTAACAAGATGTATTCCCCATTAATTTCAAAAGAACAAAGCTCATTATTCTCATAGGAATCGGTAGGTTTTCCCAGTAAAAACTTCATGTTGGTTTGTCAATTGCCCTTTCCTTTGCATACATCATGGCATTTGATCAAATTTCAAGGTTGATAAACATGACGGTGGGTGGGTGGGGCAGTAATAGTGGCAAAGTGGTATCCAGAAGGAAAAAGTTTCACAGGCACTAATTGGAAGTACAAAATAAGCGATGAATAGGCTATAAAGCATAATTAGTTTGTAACAAGAACCCATTGTGACCTACATAGTATTGCTGTAGGACCGACCTTCCTTTCAAGTAGTTGCTTCTAACAAAGATTATTGCAACCTGAGATCTTTGATTATTGAAGCTATTAGTAAAGACTCAAGCCTTTATTCATGCTTCCATGTCATCCATTAGCCTACAAATTTAGATAATGTGACAATATTTGGTCACGCTTAACACATACAATTCAGCTATATGACTATTGGGTTTATTCCCTGGCCTTGCCAAGACAAAGCCTGTTATGAAGGTTTACAGATCAATAGAATGCTTTTGAGATGGGAGGAAATGGAAATATAGGGGAGCCATTTGCTTATATTTGTTGGGTGGATGTATATTAGAGTTCCTCAGCTATAGTTTTTGTCTTATTTATTTTGATTAGGTGGTTATATTTGTGAGGTAAGTTCCTTCTCGTATAATTCCATGATTGTTTCGTGTATCATTTCACGTCCTGTGGTACTATTAATCAATCCAGCGTAACAAGAGCTTCTCTTCTTTTGACATGCATGATTGAGAGTCAAGAATAACAAGAATGACTACCTGAAGTATGAGTCATTACGCAAATAAGTGGAGGTCGAAATTGCTTCTTCTATAGACATCATTCAGAGAGAAGTGTTTGATTGCTTGTGGGACAAGATACTGATGGTGCATTAGATTGGTTTCTTCTTCCTGCACACCAATCACATTAACAATAGTTATTGGGGTTATGGGTTGTAGTAGGCAGATAGTTTTTTTTGCATTTGTTCAATTATGTTTACAGCCTTGCACTTCAGCATCACATCTAATTTTACTTGAGAGCATGCATTGTATTTCATTTGTGTCTAAAACATGTGACACTTTTTCACAGGTTAAGGAGATCCTAATTGAGGAGTCAAATGTGCAACCAGTTAATAGTCCAGTTACTGTTTGTGGGGATATACACGGCCAATTTCATGATCTAATGAAACTTTTCCACACTGGTGGTCATGTGCCAGAGACAAATTACATCTTTATGGTAAATGGTTTATTCCTAGTCCATAGATGGACGGTTACGGATTATCTTTTGAAAAAATTTATGCCAGGATTCTAGTTCACCCATCTCTCATATTTGGGCAGGGAGATTTTGTTGATCGTGGATACAATAGTCTCGAAGTTTTCACAATTTTATTGCTCCTTAAAGCAAGGTATGGTAAGAAATATTTATATAGAATTTGCATCACCTGTCTACTTTAGGAAAATGGTTTTACTGCTTATTCCTTACTGTCTCATGAGGAATCATTAGGTTGATAAAATTGTTAATTGCGCTGTGAACTTTGTGCTGTGGACACATATATTTTGATAAACGTTGTATTATCTTTTAAATAAAATTACCGTAGGTACTGTTTTCTTTTTCAAATCAATTTGATGATCATGGGAAGCATTGAGCTTTTATAATATTCATGTTTTTGCCTATATGTTATGATGGTTCCCCTTCTCTTGTTCTCTGTCTTCCACTTTACCCAGTATTTTCATCTTCAACGATTGACTCATATTATCTTCTTTGCCTCAGTTGAGCAAATATGAATTTTGTATGGCACTGGCAGCTGTTGATTTTCCTGCTAGTCTATTGAAAGGTGATAGGGCATTGGTTCTTATTTATCTACCTTTTTTTTTAATTTGCTACCAGATATCCAGCAAACATTACACTTTTACGCGGGAATCATGAGAGCAGGCAGCTAACTCAGGTATTACATGTTATGCTTAAATTCAGAGATCATAGCTATTTAAGAAGTGTGTGTTTGACGTAAGTACCATAGATGCGCTTGGAATTCTTTATTATAACAATTTTTTGGAAGCCATTCTTGACCCCTCCCCAAATTTAAAAAATACTTGTTCCTTTTTCTTCTTAAAGAAGCAATTGTTCTGTTGCTGTCATTGGGCTGTTTGACTAAATCTGCAGACAGCAGATCTAAAATTGGCAGTTATGGCTCCCAAGGCCATTGGGAGTTTGACTTGTTATTGGGAAAAAACAAGATTCTTCTGTTTTAAAGTAAATTTTATACCTAATTTGTGTTTCTGGCTTAAGAGCGTTTTGCTAGAGTGTCCAGCTCAACTTTTGGAATTCTTGGATTCTCTAATGATGTAATACAGAAAGTAGACTGCGCCCCGACTTCCGTAATTTATGCTAGTACCAGCTTGGTACCATTATATCAATAATCTACCTTACCTTACCCCAAAAAAAGAAAGAAGTCCCCCAAGGCCTTTAATCTGTATTAGTGATAAGGGTATAAGGGGATGTGTGGGTAGGGTGAGTTTGAACCCTGCTGCTGCTGATGGAAGTTTGGTATTTAAGTGGAGGCAAAATAAAGGGGTGGGACCATACACACCTGATAAATAAAAGAAGAAGAGGGTGGGGCCATACTCTGCTGAGTTTCAAACTTGTGGGTCGATAGGAGTTGGGCCATCTAATACATTGTACTTCTCAGTTATAAAAAAATGATAGAGAGAGAATGAGCTGGTCGTTACTCTCTGTGAGGGTTTCTTTTTTTTGAACTCACGCTTGGACAATATTTAATACTCTCTTGTATTCTTAATGATTACTGTTGTTGCATTCTATGCTCATTGTATTTATGGGTTCTAGCCTTGAAATATCAGTAAGGCGACTCATGATGACTGTGTTGCAAAGGCCTAACTGGAGTAGCCTTTGAGCTTGGTGCAGCTAATGTTGATGCATTCTGGAGGAAGCTTGCTTTGTAACTTGACTTTTATTCAGTATTTGCTTATTACTTTTATTGTTGTTGCTGCTGCTCTTATTTTAAGTTGATATCTTTGGTTTTGTTCTGTTCACACTTAGAGTTCTTTGAAGATTTGCTTCTATGGGATGGATTTATGCATGGCATGCAAAGGATCGCACCTCCTAGACATGTTATTTTCTGATATTTACTTTCTACCTGTTTTTAATAGGTCTATGGATTCTATGATGAATGCCAAAGGAAGTATGGAAATGCAAATGCTTGGCGGTATTGCACTGACGTATTTGACTATCTGACTCTCTCGGCAATTATAGATGGAACAGTATGTTCTGGTACTCTTGATAAGATAATAATTGTTTGGCCATATCTTTTATATATTAATCCGCCTGTGTTCCAATTCAGGTACTATGTGTCCATGGTGGCCTTTCTCCGGATGTTAGGACTATTGATCAGGTAGCTGACTTGAATGTTGACGTGTTCTGTTTTTTTACTGTAACAAGTTTCAGATTGTTCAAGTGTATTGATGTGATATATCTTGACTTAGGCGATGAAATCAATATGCGGGATCATAAAGAACTAATATTGATTCTTGGTTATCCACTGAGTTTTGAATCTATAAACAACAGATTTATCGGTTAACCAAAAAACAAACAATCAAGGAACTGATATAGCTTCTTTTTGTTTATGACATGCAGATCAGGGTCATTGAACGTAATTGTGAAATTCCGCATGAAGGGCCTTTTTGTGATCTTATGTGGAGTGATCCTGAAGAGATTGAAACATGGGCAGTAAGTCCTCGAGGAGCAGGTTGGCTGTTTGGATCCAGGGTTACCACTGAGGTAAGTGGGTTAAAGATGTTAGATATTGCTATATTTCCTTTTCTAACAATGTTCTCATGCCATGCTTGCAGTTTAATCACATCAATAAGTTGGATCTAGTTTGTCGGGCTCATCAACTTGTCCAGGAAGGTCTGAAGTACATGTTCCAGGACAAAGGACTCGTTACTGTGAGTACTGAGTAATAAATTGTTTATGGCATGTTGAACATACATTCTTTTAAACATGTAGTAAGTATATTTTATGTGACCCGTTTCCTTTGAATATGAAGGTTTGGTCTGCTCCCAACTACTGTTATCGCTGTGGAAATGTTGCTTCAATATTGAGCTTCAATGAGAATATGGTACTTTTGCTCTTTTCAATGCTTATTCAACTTCTAGTTAGCCTTTCTGAAATAAAGGGATTACCTAGTAATGCCCTTTCTGTTTGATTGTGTATTCTGACGATCGTTGTACTTCAAAGTGATGAGTACCTATTTTTTAAAAATTGATCTTGCATTTCATGATTCAACATGGTATGAGTTAGGTTAAATTGAAGTTTGCCTATTGTAGTTGGATCATAGAAGGGTGTTCATCCTAGGACTTCATTATTAACCTTGTTTCTTATCAGAAAATTGATGGAAATGTGTCAAAGGAGTGCTGAAATACTTCAATCAAAATTGAAATCATCTTAAATTCTTAATGATCTAGGAAGTATCACGTTCCAGTATAAAGGGTTGGCAATGTGATGCGAGATACTGATGCCGACCGTTCCTTTGATAAAGTTCCTTGTGGAGCTGCTTTGTTGCTCTCTTGGTGACTAGTATTAGTATTAGAAGATTTTGATAAGATCTGTTTACCACTATACATTAGAAACGTGGAGTGTAATTGCATAGTTATACTGGCTTAGCTATGTGGTAAGGAAGATGGAGAGAACATGGAACGTTTTAGGCAGTTTCTCTTTAGAGCATTCTCCACTGGCAGTTGTTCTATGATCTGAACTCCAGCTTTTGGAACGTGTAGTGTTAGCGGTGCATATCTTTATATCTATTTGTTTATTTATGTTTTCCTGACAACTTTTTTTATAATGGATATTTTTGCTGTGTTTGATAGAATCTTTCTTATTCTTATTTTTGTTCTGTTTTATCAGGAGAGAGAGGTGAAGTTCTTCACTGAAACTGAAGAAAACAACCAGATGCGAGGACCCAGGACAGGAGTACCTTATTTCTTATGAGTGCGTACTTGCCTTTTGTTGATTGATATTATTTCTGCACTCTGTGCCGTCCCTTGTTAGAGGGAAATTGAAGCGGAAACTATCTACTTGGCGGGAACCAGATTGCTGTGTGGCTTGCTTCTCTCTCATAAGATGGCGATACATACCTAGCTTGTTGGGCTGATCCTGCTTTCGAATAGTTTGTGCTATGTATTCACAATGGCCTTTTCATGTTTGTTCCCATCTGTTCCATAATTATTCTTACCTGTGTCATAGTTTGAACTCTACCTCAAATCAGATTACGAGATGTTAGATTTCTTCTTGCAATGCTAGAGTACCCTTTCCTTGAAAAATGGGTCCATTTACTTTCAAAAGCGCAGTATTAGAAGTTGGTGGTACACTCACGAAATTGGCATTTGTTTTGCCTCCCAGAAGGGGACTTTAGTTTTTTCCACAAATTAGTTCAACACCTTTCAGCTTCACTGTACCAAAAATCCCAGTAATTGTTGTTTGTGCAGCAACATTTCACGATTATTTGACATCGTAATTACTGTTGATCTTCACTCTTCAGTTTCCGTATGCTCCTTTCCACCATTCGCGGAAGCAAGGAGTACGTAAGGAACTTCTCGTTTCATTAATTGAATCACCATTTGTTAACTACAACTTCCAGCAGGTTGGCTTTGAAGTTGTTTACTCTGGTGGGATGATTGGTAAACATGAGAGTTATGCACATATATAATAAATAATACATGAATGAGTTGCTTAAATGTACTGATTATAATATATGAATTACTAATTCATAACAAAAAGACAATGAAGAAATTGAGCAAGTTGCAGAAATAACGATAGTTTCAGCTCTTATTATCAATCATAGATAGTTAGCTAGTTATTTTTAAACATAGACAACGTTAATTTTAAAAAACTTGCAATACAATGCATCCATAGATAATTTCTCTATTTTTTTTCCCCAAAAAAAAAAAAATAGAATCGTCCAAAACAGGTACACGCAGCACCTTTAGGAAAAAAAAGAGTAAGATTTTGATTTTAATTTTACATTTACCTTCACTAAATCACAGCTTGGATAATTGTCATCCTTTCCGCTTCTAATTTGGCAAATTGGGTAAAAGTTAGTGATTGCCTTGTTGTGCCGTAGTCGTAGTCTCTCCAGCGGCAGCAAAGACGGCCAACTGACACCATTTTCTCCGGCGAACTCGAGTTGAAGGTACATTTTTTGAATTCATTACCAATTATTAAGTGAAATTAATAGCAAAATCCTGCAATACCATATTTCAAGTTGCTTTGATTGCGTACACACACTTTCATTTTGATTGATAATTTCTAGCTTTTAACTTGTGGAAGTAAGAAAACTAGTTGGTACATCTGGAGAAACCTCTTTTTGATGATTTTTTTCTCTCTCAATTTTCTGGTGGAGGTGAGGGGTGGTTAAAGTCATTTGTGGCCTTTGCACTGGCTTATCTCTTGGCTTTTGTAGAGATTCAATTGAAGATCTTCCTAATTTTTTCTTTGATTGATCAGCTGGTGTGTCCTTCTGACATGTGATATATTTTTATGCTTCCATTCTTGTTCTTTTTTCGATAAAAGTGGTATTTGGTTCAACTTGTATGCATCTCGACTAGTTCCACGGGTATTTACTATCTGCTATCTCCTACCAACGTAGGTAACATGTAACTCTGTCCATCAGTGCTTGTATAGATAGGTAAAAATCACCTAATATGTTTGTTTCACTGTGATTAAACTTGTATCCTCATAGTTATTAATATATGGTATGATTCTCGTTTTACTTAATTTTGATTTTTGAAGGATGAAACTGATTCGAATGATAAAAGACATATTTTTCTTATCTTTATCAAATTCCTTTTTGTGCTACAGAGTCAGAAGATGCATGAATGATCTGCATGCAAGAATTTATTAGATTGGGGTAGATGATATAGTTCCTCATTGTAATATTTTGCAACTCATTTTTAGGTACATTGACCTTTGCTTTCAGTTTAACTTGGAGGACTGTTGTAAAAAGCCATTTGCATATAAGTTTCTAGTCAAATAAATTTCTTATCCCCATTTTTTTGGTACACTTTTACTTAATTATTATATTTAGCTTTTGAAGAGTCAAATTGTATGGACTTTCACCAACACTTTACGGTGATTTTATTTGTTATATTAATATGAGAATCTCGAGAAAGATTATAACTTATAGTATTTTTTTTTAATTTTTAAACATCTAAATTTAAAATATTGAATTAATCTAATTTAGTTTTACTTTAAAAATTAGTTAAATTGTAATGCCTATCAACAATTATTAGGATTTAGGTCTCTTAAATCATTTTTGTTTATCCAATACACAAAAAATAAATATTTTATTTTATTTATTCAATTTAAAAAATACTTAAAAAAACTATTTTACTCTCTTTACTAAATACAATTTATTTTTAATGCATTTTTATAACATTAAATTTATTGTATATAAAAAATTTATAGCAAATTTATTATTTTAATATTTTTTTTAAGGAATGTGGCAAGTCAAAACATTTACTAATAAAAATGGTGGGAGGAAGTAAATGATAATTGAGTCAACTACTATTATAACAATTACTATTAATGTTATTAAATGATTTTTCCAATCATGATGCTAAAACATTAGGAGATACTTAAAATGAGTCTGAGTATGTATTATTAATGTTAGTAACTATTTTTTCTTTTAATTGTCCAATTTGAATTATGAACACTTCTTAAAAAATAATATTTGAGATGTATATTGTATCAAAATAAATTATTAAATATTAAGAATAAACTATTAAAAAAAAATTATTATTCCAAAAGTGATTGGGAGCAATATAATAAAAAAAATAAAAGTGATTGGAGGGAGTATTGTATTAAATATGAAGGTTTGACTTTTTTCTACTAGTATTTTCCTTCTTGCCCCTCTAACTAATTAATTTATACATGTTGCCCCATAAACTATGACTTTTTCCGTAAGACCCCCTCATCTTTTGTTTTGTCTCATTACCCATTCACTCTCTTATTTTAGGCGTAATTCAAAAACTACCCCCAATTCTAGGGTTTCTTTCACTTCTCAGTCCCGTCTTCCTTCCTTCTCAATTTCCGTCTTCTTTCTCCTAAATTACAGGTTCAGGTAAGTTTATCGTGCTCTGTTTACTCTCTTTTATCGCTTCAATTGTATACATATCTGCAGTAGATATGCAATTTTTTTTTGTTTTTTTTTGTTTTGCTGTCTTACATTGTCTGAAGATTCTGCTTGAAGGTAACCAACTTGCTTGGCGGTGAATTCTTCTTTTGAATTGTTTGCGTTATGTATTTGCATGGATGAAGTTTTAGTCTTTTCCTGTTTTTATACAAACTAGGCATGCTAGGAGTAGTATTTTTATCAGCTGAATGATGATTACAGTGTTCATCATTTTTCAATCTTCCAACTACTTAAAAGGAAAATGAAAAAGAATAAAATTCTGATTGAATTACACTTCTTTTGAGTCGGACACAGCCTCTCTATCCCCACAGAGACTTGTGGGATTACACGAGGTATGTTGTTGCTTTTCCTTTAAATTCGCAACAAATGATATTTAAGGAGTTTAGATTCTCTATTTACATATACAACCAAAAAAGAAAAGAGAGTAAATATTCTATGATGTTGTTTACTCACGATAATTTTGTAATCTTGCCCTTTTTTCGAAACTTATATAGTCCCTCTAAAGGAGCTAAAATATTTAAAGCATACATACCTTTCCACTATTCATTAGTCATGCTTATGTTGGTGAACAAGATTTAAACTTTGTTAATTAGGTGACCCCTCTAAACGCTTCTATGTAGTTATGTGAGAAGCATATTTCTCTAGATACGGAGTAAAGGAGATATCTGAAGAATGTAAGATTATGATTCCGTGGAACTGTTTTTATTAGAATGACATAAAAATTATGCTTGATACTAAACATCCAGATCTACATGTAATTTTTTAAATATTTACTTTATACAAGGAGTGCCTGCATGCCAATTTCTGGCTATCTATAGGGCACCAATAAAATCGCATGGGCTCATCATCTGGTGCATGACCGATGCGAGAGGAAGAATCAGGATTGGTAGCTTTGAAGAACCAGTGGAAATGGAAGTAGTCAATCTACCAATGAACCTTATCGCCATATATCGCTGATTGTGACCTCAAGGTTTCCAAAATTTATTTGGCAGTTCAGTACTTATTAGGACCTGTTTGACCATAAAATTAGTAACTTTTTCCTGGGATAATTTCACTTTATTTGAACTTCAGAATCATAGTCGATGATAACATCACTATGCCCCATCACTATTACAAAACCGTATGTGAGATTTTCACCTCATATGCTCTTTAGAGGTCACAAATTAATCTATGGCCTCTTTCCTATCTCGATATGTTTGTCTGAAAGTGTCAAACTCTATCTTAAGGTCCCAAATTAGACCAATGGAATTCTGTCTGCTATATTTTAAACTTATAAATAAGTGCTTATGAGTGATATCATCTTTTAAGAATTTTAATTTTGCTTTGTTGATTAATAACTTCATCATTAAATAAAATCAACAAAATGCACTTTATAGCGGTATCACATATACATTTCAACCTTGACTTTTCAATTACTAAAAAAGATTGGAGAGTCCATTAGTTCATGAATCATGATAATTTATATTATATCTCTAAATAGAGATCAATTTTTTTCTCTGATGTTTGCATTAATATATCCGGCATTCTCTCTTCTGCTTCATCCACCACCACTCGTGTGGAGGCTTCTCTCTAAGTTGGGATGCTCTCATACTGATGTATTTTACATCCCACGGTTTTGGCAGATCGCTTAGCCCCGTTCATCTTCGGCACAAGAGCGCTCAATGGCCATTGAAAATCCCAAATGAAGTTGTATATCAAATTCGAAAAACATCTTCTCACCTGTGTCCAACTCACTTTTCGCTTTTGAAGTTGTATTTAAGTACATTCAAGTATGAACACTTTTTCAAATATTTTTTTTGCAAAAAGTATAACCAAACACAACTATACCGTCACTCCAGTTTCATGAATTCCAAACAAAGTGAAAAATATTTGGAAGCTATGACCAAATGCCTACCAAGAGTTTCTTTTGGCTTTTAAGTGGTCAGTAAGTAGGTGATTGAGCGCTGTCTAGTTCCCTTATTAGTATGGTTATTATTACTTCCCTACTATCACATATTTTTTATTAGTCTTAGTATTACATGTTATTTCCTTTGCTTGGTTTTCATATTATTTGTTGCTTCCGTTTGCTCTCTTTTAAATATTTTCACTATGACTTCTTCGCTATTGCATTTGCTTTACATACTTGTTTTTTGATACTTGAGCCGAGGGTCTACGGGAAACAATCTCTCTATCTTCACAAGGTAGGGGTAGGTTGTGCATACACCATCCTCCTCTCCCCAGACCTCACTTGTGGGATTACACTAGGTATGTTGTTGTCAGTTGGATAAATAGATGATTAGCAATATGTCTATACACTTAATTAAGTTGGATGCATGCAAATTCAAATGAGTTGAGTTCCTCGTATGAGTGCTGATGCATCATATTCTCTAGAATCATCCTTCTTACGTGGCATCTCACACGATGAACGAAATAAGATAACTGTATTGGAGGAACATTGACACTGGTCATTTTTAAGTTTTTCTTTTCCTGACTTTTTTCCTGTTTGGCCTTGAAGATTTATGCCATGGTGAAGGGAAAGCTTATTTTAATTTGTCAGTCTGGTGGTGAATTTGTGAATGATGTCGATGGAAACTTGTCATATAAAGGAGGAGAGGCAAATGCTGTCAATATAAACCAAGATACTCCATATGATGATCTCAAGATAAAATTGGCAGAGCTGTGTAATCTGGAGCTTACGACAGTGTCAATTAAGTATTTTCTTCCAAAAAATAGGAAAACTCTTATTAATTTAAGGAGTGAAAAGGACTTCAAGAGAATGGTTGAATTTCATGCTAATTCTGTTACAGCTGAGATTTTTGTCAGCGGAAAGGAAGGTTTTGATCACGATGCATTGAATACGTACAATGAGAGGTATTAACACTACCATGTTTTAATTATGCATATACATTAGTTTTGCTTATTGATAAATGTGATTTGGTAACACGGGCCTGTTGCCAGCAACTCTATATTACTGCTAAAGCAAATTGTTAAGCCAATGGCACATCACTGGTAGTGTAGTATATATGTAATTGACATCCCGTTTGGTATCTCAATCAACTGCACTCGCAGGACAATTGGCTTAAAACTGGCTGAGAACGTAAATCATCATGGCACACCTGCAGGTGCTGCTGATTCAGGCGGTCTGAGTACAACACCTTCTAAGGCTAGCCTGCTAAGGACTGTTCGAACAGCTGCTGTCTCTCCTATAGCTATTCAAAGCGATTGTCTGGTCGATGTACATATCAGCTGCCAGGAACCTGCTTTTAATATGGCAGCTGAAAGCCTCAGTCAAACCACTACTTCGTCAAACCCTTCTTCTGGCCATGTTGCTGAGGAGGATTCTGACTATGCTCCACGTTCACGTGCTGCTGTTAGTAGTACTGCCCAGAGCCCAATTAGCTTTGACTATAATGCTACCCCTGCTGATACCGTGAAGAAGCGCAGGCGCACTGCTTCCTGGAAAATTGGTGCCAATGGTCCAATCATTGTTGTGACTGATAATGATTCTAAGGAGAAATCGCGAAAGAAGAAGAGTCGAAGTTCAACTGGCGTAATGGTGGGAAATGACATGGTGGAGGATGAAGATGGTGTTGAATTACCTGATAATTTTGACAGTTCCTCTCCAATTACTTTGCGTGATGAAGATCTGCCAGAGAAGCTAGTTGCCACCTGGAAAGAGGGTATTACTGGTGTTGATCAGGATTTTAAGAGTGTGAAAGAGTTCCGGGCTGCACTGCAAAAGTATGCTGTTGCTCATCGGTTTGTCTACAAGTTGAAGAAAAATGATGCTATCCGTGTAAGTGGCAGATGTGTGGTAGAGGGTTGTTCTTGGAAAATTCATGCATCTAGGGTCCCTGATGCTCAAACATTTAGGATCAGAAAGTATAATGATTTGCATACATGTGAAGGCAAATCCTGGAAGTCTTCTCATCGTACAAGGAATTGGTTGGTAAGTATCATCAAGGAAAGGTTACGAGATTCTCCAAATGACAAACCCAGGGAAATCGCTAAAAGCATTTTGCGTGACTTTGGGATTAAATTGAGATACTCACAAGTATGGCGAGGAATGGAAGATGCCAAGGAGCAGCTTCAAGGTTCATACTCAAAGTCATATAACAGGCTGCCTTGGTTCTGCGAAAAGGTAGTAAATACTAATCCTGGAACTGTTGTTAAGCTTGTGCTAGACGATGAAAAAAGACTTCAGCGCTTCTTTTTTTCACTTCATGCCTCCATTCATGGTTTCAAGCACGGTTGCCGACCCCTTATTTTCCTTGAAGCCACATCTCTAAGATCAAAGTACAAGGAGACTTTAATAACAGCAACTGCGGTTGATGCAGATGATTGTTTCTTTCCTGTTGCTTTTGCAGTAATAGATATTGAAAATGATGATAGTTGGCGTTGGTTTTTGGAGCAACTAAAATCTGCATTGTCAACTTCTCATTCTATAACTTTTATTTCAGATCGAGAGAAAAATTTAAAGAACTCTGTGTTTGAGGTGTTTGAGAATTCTTCTCATGGCTATTCCATTTTTCATCTTCTGGAAAGCTTCAAGAGAAATATGAAGGGTCCATTCCATGGTGATGGGAGAGCTGTTTTACCTGAAATTTTCCTTGCTGCAGCTCATGCAGTTCGACTTAATGGTTTTAAAAGTTTGACTGAGCAAATTAAACAGATTTGTTCACACGCATATGATTGGTTGAACCAGATTGAGCCCGAGTGTTGGACGAGTTTGTCATTTAAAGGTCAGCACTATAACTATATCACAGAGAATGTTGCAGAACCATACTCCAAGTTGATTGAGGATTCTCGAGGATCAACAATAATGCAAAAGATAGAATCCCTAATATGTATGCTCAGTGATCTAATAGATCATCGTAAATCGGAGTCAAGTACTTGGTCCACCAAACTTACTCCATCAAAAGAGAAAAAGATGCAGAAAGAAGCTGCTAAAGCCCATGGTCTAAAAGTTCTAATCTCTTCTGATGTCTTATTTGAAGTTCATGATGAGATGACTCACGTTGTGAATATTGAAAACCGTGAGTGCACGTGCTTTGAGTGGAAACAAAGTGGTCTGCCTTGCTGCCACGCTGTGGCTGTGTTCAACTCTATTGGTAAATCTGTGTATGATTACTGCTCGAGTTACTTCACGGTTGAAAGTTACCATTTTACATATTCTGCATCTGTAAACCCGATACCTGGGATTGGAACACCAGATGAAGAAGATGGCGAGTCAGATACTGCAGATGTGCTACCCCCTTGCCCTCCAGAATTGCCGATAGAGGAAAAACCAGAGGAGACCAAAAGTATGGACCCAGATAAGAGGACAGTAACTTGCAGCAAGTGCAAGGAACCAGGACATAATAAAGCTTCATGCAAGGCCAGCTTATAGATCCTTTGCTCCCCCCATTGTTTGCTTCTTGTACAGCTTTTATAGTTACATGGTAGTGACTTGTGATGTATTGCTCATCGTCGCGCGCCTCTGAATTTCTACAGTAACATTATTGATTTATTTTCATTTGAAAAAACATAATTTCTGGGTTATTGGACTCAGAAAGCAAGGTGTAAGATAAGACGATGGTGTACTATTTTTGGTCTCAAAAGGGTATGAAAGCTCTTCTCATAGCTTGCAAAAGTGAATCTTATATTCAGACGATGAGTTTGTGAATTGTTGTGTTACATGGCATGTGATAAATTCTCATTTTTTTTTACTAGAAGTGAGAATGGTTTTGCTCCATTCACAACGAGGTTCAAGCATCTCATTCTTTTAGTAATTTCATCCTTTATTTAATCAATTGATATCTGTGAGTTACCTAGTTAAGAATTTTTACATTTTCGAGATTTGAACTCGAATTAGATGGTCCGAAAATCTTATATATGTTTACTTATATTTTTAAAAGTTTGATTTCAGTGGGAGACCTTGTTGTAATTCTTTTATCTTTGAAAATCTTTGTAAAGTAATTTTTTCTGACTTGTTCAAATAAACAAAAGATGAAGTGATGAAAATGTTAACATCGTTTGAAACCAAAACTGAAAAGAAAACTCCACTCAATTTATGATAATATATGTGAATTTTCTATGATCATTACTACGTAGATTTTACTATTTATTTTTAAAAATTATCATATAATTATTCAATTTTTATCCAAACTATTCAAGACTCAAATCAAATTGTGCATTTAGGATTTGTTACCAACCAACCCAGAGTACCTAACAACAGAGTCTTCACCTACCCACTCACCCACCCACCCATGAACTTATACCTCTGCTCTTCTTCTTCAAGTGTTTCAACACAAAAACTAAGTCCAAATTTGAGTCACCAAAATCCTTCATTTGATTTGAGTACAATTTGGGAGATTTAAAGAAAATGTCCCTTACTGATTCAGTGCAGAACAAGCAGCTTGGTGTCATCACCTGTAAAGGTTGCATCTTTGAATACCCTTTATTTTTATTTTTTTTTCACTTTCTTCTTCTCTCTTGATCAAGAATCTGATTTTGAATGAACCCCATTTTGAGTTACATGTGTGTATCCATTCCATTCAGCTGCTGTGGCATGGGGACCTGGAGAACCAATGGTGATAGAGGAGGTGGAATTAAGTCCACCTCAGTCAATGGAGATTCGTGTTAAGGTTGTCTGTACTTCTCTCTGTCGTAGCGATGTCACTGCTTGGTTGTCACAGGTTTGATCTTTACTTTATCTCGATATATTCCCAATAGGTCAACTATGTGTTGCCAATTTTAGGATTGCATATACTAGGTGTTACTTAAATGTCAATAGAAAAATGCTGGATTGGAACTGTTGTAACTTGTCGTTTCATGAGCATAGAAGGAAATTTTATGCTATTGAAGTTCTAAAATTTGTTGATCATGATAAAGAGGAACTATTTCTGCAAATATAATATTGGGTGCTCAATATGGGGAACTTGGACCTTCATTTTTTTTTGATGACCATGGTGTCCGGCCAACTTGCGTGCACCTCGACTATTCCGCGGGATACCTTCCACCTCGTACTAGCAACATGTACTAGATAACTCAGTTCAGGAAGGCTAGGACAAGTGTGACGAATCACCTACTGGAGATGGTCTGCTTTCTTAGAGATATAGTGAGGGTTTTAGCTTAGAAAACTAGCAAGCTTATCAAGATAACAGTTTCATCTGAATCTCAATTGGGTTTCTGGAGAAAATAGTTTGATTCAATCTCATTGTGGGTTTTCCAAAGTAAAATCCTGAAGTTTTAGGGGGTGGAGGGTAGATGAGGGCATGTAAAACAGTAAAGGCTCAATCTTGGCCACTATTTTCACTTTATCTACTCTTTTTTGTCATTTTGGCAAGTTTTGTACTTCTTTTCTGAGGAGCCCACCAGGATTACTTTCTTATTATTCATGCCCGTTAGTGAAATTTGTTGTCATTTTCCAGGCTCAGGCTTCTATATATCCTCGGATATTTGGTCATGAAGCATCAGGGTCAGTTTTCTATACCCGCTCCTTCTATTTGAATGATAATGCTTCTTGTGTGTAATTTAAGTATGTATCCTGCTTCTGATAGAAGTCATTAAATGCATACTGAAAATTTTTAGAGATAATTCAGAGTTTTGGTACATGTCTTGAGGTGGTGATGCTTCTCCCCAAGGGACTAACGGTTACGTTGTGAGAAAGTATAAATGTAACTTTGTGTTGGAGTTGTCAATTTGTCAAACATGTAATGCTTTCATCTCTCGGTTTCATCACCCTAAGTGTCTTCATTGACTGACTCATCAGATGCTCTGTCCATAAGAAAAGCATTCTATCATAGACTGTGGCATCACTTAGTGTACCCCATAGAGTAAAATGAACATACTGCAAATTTCTGCTGCCACCTTGGAGTGCAACAGACGTG
This sequence comes from Solanum pennellii, assembly GCF_001406875.1. Lineage (NCBI taxonomy): Eukaryota > Viridiplantae > Streptophyta > Magnoliopsida > Solanales > Solanaceae > Solanum > Solanum pennellii. The sequence goes on from NC_028642.1 coordinate 55,142,460, forward strand.
GTTGATGGATTCAATATTTTGTCATTTCTGAACAGAGAATCAAGCTTCATTCTTGTTACTCATTTTGCAGGATTGTTGAGAGTGTTGGGGAAGGAGTGACTGAATTTGTAGAAGGGGACCACGTGCTTACCTTATTTACTGGGGAATGCAGGAGTTGCAGACACTGTACCTCAGGCAAAAGCAACATTTGCCAAGTTCTTGGATTGAAACGAGATGGTGTTATGCATGGTGATCAAAAGACGCGGTTCTCTATAAAAGGAAAGCCAGTTTATCATTATTGTGCTGTTTCAAGTTTTAGTGAATACACAGTTGTACACTCTGGTTGTGCGGTCAAGGTTAGCCCGATTGCGCCTTTGGATAAAATCTGCCTTCTTAGTTGTGGAGCGGCAGCAGGTAATTTGTGGAATGCTGTTCAATTCAATCACAGCTGATCTTTTTATACTACTTTATTACTTTTAAGATTATTTTGCTCTTAAAAACTCTTGACCCAATGATGGAATTTGGCTACCCTTTCTGATGGAAATTGTTTTCTTCAATTCCTCATCATACATGTATGGTTTTACTTAACTGTAGATGCTAAACCCATTCACATCAAAGAGGATCTTTTTGAGATGAACAACAACTAGTATTCAACTTACTTTTGTTTGATCAAGAGTATTCTTACTTGATGGCAGCATAGACAGTCTTATCGTTAAAAATGTTTCTGTCAAAAGGTTAAATCCTTCCTTAGCTCTTAGATGTTACAGTCATTCTTAACATATTTATACTTGTATAACTTAGCAATCCATAATGTTAACTTGTTGTTCAGTACATTCCAAATGTAAGGACCTCATAATTGAAATGCAATTATCAGGTCTGGGTGCTGCTTGGAAGGTTGCAAACATCTCTGAAGGATCAAAGGTGGTCATTTTTGGTCTTGGGACTGTAGGACTTTCTGTAAGTACATTGATCCAAGCTGAAGAGTTAGCATAATATGGGCAAACTGTTTACCTGCAAAAACTTGACAATGATAAATAATAAAATGCTTAGATATCGTGTTAATAGGTTGCACAAGGTGCTAAGATGCGGGGAGCATCTCAGATTATTGGTGTGGATATGAGGCAAGAGAAATGCGAAAAAGGTATAACATGACAGACCTTTTACAGCAGTTGGAAAGTTGAAAAGTTTCCCAAGATTATTGATGTTCTTCCCTTCCTGTGCAGCAAAGTCTTTTGGAGTGACGGACTTTTTGAACCCAAATGATACTGACGAACCCATTCCACAGGTGTTTTACTTTTCATGAAATATACAACAAAAGCTTGTACATTAGTTTCTTTCTCCCAGCTAATTAGTCACAAGTCTTACCAATCATGTTAGCTGTCTTAAACAACATGGGAGCATTTCAACAACAGTTTCTACATCTCAGTATCACGCTAGTTAGGCCGACAATATGAATTTTCATAATCCAATTTTCTGTGTTTGGATATGTTTCGTTGAAATACACAATGATTTCTGGATTATCTAATGCTAGAAGTTTTCTGCATTTTCTAATTTCTATATGGTGCAATCTCCAAACAGATTAAAGACTTGTAGCAAATAGTAGACCTAATATAAGTTTTACCAATATGATTAATCTCTAATCCAACTAGTTGGTATCACCTGTATGGGTCTTTTGCTTCCTTAAAGACTACATTTGAGTGGCCGTTGGTCTATAAAGACAATTTCCTTCTAGGTGGTCTTAGGTCTGCTTGATGAGAAGAGAGAAATTAGTTCCATTATCAAGTGCAAGACGCCTCTCTCTAACCCAAATCGACCTAGACTAATACTCTCCCTTTTTAACTCCTGGTATCATACTTACAGATTGGTACATTGGAGATCAACATAGTACACGATCAGATCATCCTCTGCGTGTGCTACTTGCACATTCACTGGATGTGATAATTGTTTCAATCTTATATGAACACATTTCCATATAAACATCTGCTTTGTACAACACTCATTTTATGGAGGGTTGGCCATTAGAGACCCAGCATTCACTCTTCTTTAAATTGCTGGTCTTACTGATGTTCTGTTAAACTTTGTCTCTCACTTTGAGAAGTATGTTCGCATTGCATAACACTTCTGTAGTACTCCTCAATTTCAACATCATATTTTATTCTAATGTTTTATATCTTCGTCTATTGCACCATTCACTTAAACCATTGAGCTTATATTTGAATTGTCTCAATTTATGTACTGCAATCCCGTCTAACCTCACCTCAATTTCGTTCTTCTTATACGGGATAAATTTGCAGAGTACTTTTTAAATAGCATACAATATGGACTAGTTCTGTTCATTCTCAGGTTATGTGTTTCCCTCCATAAACTCCGAATACATTTTTCACTCCAGGTTATAAATCGCCTAACTGGTGGAGGTGCAGACTATGCATTTGAATGTATTGGAGATACAGGAATGGTTACCACTGCTTTACAGTCGTGTTGTGATGTAAGTATTAAGACCTCATTTCATGTACTCTTCGGTATCCTCAGGCATACATTTCTCTCTTTTTACCATCAATTTTCTGTCGTCTCCTATTCGTATTAGGGATGGGGCTTGACTGTCACACTTGGAGTACCCAAGCAGAAGCCGGAGGTAACAGCTCATTTTGGACTTCTTCTTAACGGTAGAACATTGACAGGATCTCTATTTGGAGGATGGAAACCGAAGTCTGAAATTCCTTCATTAGTTGAAATGTACCTAAAGAAGGTAGATTGTTGCACTGGTTTTCACAACTTGATGAAAAAACTTAAAACATCGCATTCATTTACTCCAAACGACTCTTCAACATTTGAATTCTAAGCCATTGTGAGGTTTTGCTTGCAGGAAATCGAGTTAGATGACTTGATCACACATAATCTGCCTTTCGAGGACATAAACACAGCTTTCGATCTGATGAAAAATGGGACTTGTTTGCGTTGCGTTATACACATGCCTGAAATAGAAGGTTTTCCAATGGCTGGCAACTAGTTGAAGTTATTTCATGCATTCTGTTACCCCAAACTATAAATAGCCAACCACAATGAACTACCAGAAATTTTGATGTTGTACTATGAGCGTCTTTCGGAAACAACCTTTCTACCTCCACGAGGTAGTGATAAGGTCTTGCGTACACTCTACTCTCTCTGTACCCCACCTAGTGGGATTTTACGGGGCATTTGTTGTTATGGTATAGTATAAGAAATCATTTTCCTACCTTCTGTTATTTTTTGAGAGGACAATTTGTAATATCAAAATGCATTTGACTGGTGAGAATTGAAATGCAATTATATGGTCTCGTAATATAACACCTTTTTTGTTTCATAAAAGTGGATTTTTCAACTGATAATTTATTTCATTATAAAAAACTTTGGATGAACAACTTTAGAGTGATTGATGTGTCTACAAGAATTGCCATACACACGAAATAAGTCTGCAAAGTGCAATTCTTAAGGATATACAAAAAGAAGTATGAAGTTTGTGAGATTGTAGCAAATCTTTAGGGTAAGAATAAATCTAAATCAACCGTATCAATTAAATAAATTGATTTTATTTAAATTTGATTTTAAACTTCAAAAAATTGATAACATTCTCTTTTATTTCATAAAAAATAAACTCAATAAAAATCAAACTAAACTTATAAATCATATATATATATATATAAAATTTATTAGCAAATACATATAAATCCAACTAGCTTCAACTTTTCTCTCTTTGATACCCTCTGCAGAAGCTGCGAGCATTTTCCATAGTGATTTTGAGTTCGAATTGGAGAAATAGTTTTAAAATATATCGTCAATGTCGACGGAGGAGGAAAACGCCATTGAGGCGGCGGCAGCGGCGCGAAGGGAGAGGCTGAGAGCCCTCAGAGAAGCTCAAGAACTTCTTCAAACCCCTGACGATGATGGTAACAAGACTAAAGAAGAGGAAGACGAAAAGTAAGCACTACCCGTTTGTTTATCCCTTTTTTTCTTAGCTAATTTGATGTTAATTGAAAAGTTGGTGTTACCGTCGATCCTGGGTTCTGCAAAGATACCTTGCATTCTAGCTTTCTAGTAGTCCGTAAAAGACAAATCCTTTCCTATTGGACCCGAATAGGAGTTGGAAGCCCTAGCTCACTTGTTGAGCTCGGTCTCCCCATTTGAGGTGGAAGCCTCCCCTCCCTTCCCTGAAGTAATTTTAGAAACAATAGACCTGAATAGAGCAGAATGGAGAGGTTTCAAGTCCCTTCTTTTGCTTCTGGCTTCGTATTTAGTGGTAACGATTCCAGTGCATAAGCTACTTTATAGATAGGGTGAGCAGCAAGCAGCCCACTGTAGAGGAAACTAAATCTGTCTGACTAATATGTGGAAAGGGGCAAGCCAAAACTGACTTCTGAACCAAGGGTCTATTGGAAACACTCTCTACTCCATAAAGGTAGGGGTAAGGTCTATGTACAGTCTTACACCCATTCTCCACAGATCCCACTTGTGAGATCTCATTGGGTATGTTGTTGTAGTGTATAGTGAATAGAGTAGGCGAATTGAGTTTACCAATAACTGACTTAGGACTAGTTTTGTCATAATATTGATTGGTTGATATATATTACAGTGATGTCCAAATGAAGTTCCGCAATTACTTGCCACATGACAAGCAGCTTCAAGAAGGCAAAGTCACTCCGCCAGTACTTCCAAAGTTCGAAGATCCTATTGCGACTCTACCTCCTCCAGAAGAGAAGAAAGAGGTGCTTCAGTGATTGCACTATTTATTTCCTTCTGTTTTCTTCCTCATTCATATTAGTTGTGTTTACTGTCTTGACTTTTCTTTGGTTAATTTTTATCAGGATCCATTTCTAAATATTGTCCCCAAGAAGCCAAATTGGGACCTGCGACGGGATGTGCAAAAGAAACTTGACAAGCTTGAGAAACGTACCATGAAGGCACTCACTCAACTTATGGGTACGTCTTTTCTGCTTATGATTTGTTTGTGTGTTATTTGACTCTCAAGTATGTAATGGCCTTGTTCCATAGAATTTGTTAAAAGTAATTTAAATTGAAAAAGAAAAATCATGTGATTACATTTTCATCTCTTGAAGAAAGTCTTAGCTGAGATTGTTCCTTGAGTTTGTTCCTTGTACTTCTGTTGTTTGTAAGAGTAAGAACATCTGACTGGACATGACACAAATAACTATTCCAATATATATCTTCCTTCATAAAAAAACTCTTATGATGGCCCATTTGTACCCCCAGTAGGTTTACTTGCAGCGGTTGGGACTGTGCTTTAGGCAAGCTATTAAATGCACCACTTGGATGCTCCTTTGTGAGTTGAGAGAACTTCATTAGCACTGATCTGTGAAGTTGTTCTGACAGTAGACTCTTAATAAACATTACATACAGAAATAAATAAGGAATAGGACTGACATGCTCTTATAGCTATACGTATGTCATGACATATTTACGTGCACAAGTTCTAAGGATACCTGTGCTATGTTATGTATTTTCAACTTATGTGTCAAAAGTCTATTTTTTCTTAAACTCCATCCTCAATTAAACACTTGAGGAGTATGTCATTTCAATTTTTATTTTTTTTTAGGAATTTGGTATAGCTATAAATTTATCCGGAAATCTAACAATTGGTTCAAGTAAGTTCGGTTCAATAGGCTTGGCCAGTTTCTAAAGTTTTTTTAACGTTCCTAGATAGTGCTGCATATGGTTACTCCGTATTTTTTAGTCTTTTGGCTCCTTCAATGTTGGGCACTGTGGTTTCCATCTATATTGATGACACTTTCTGTGTTGATCCACTTTTGATTCACCTCCATTGTGCTCCGCTATTTTCAATCAGTGTCTATGATGCCAGCCTTTTGGTGCTCTGAATCTTGAAAATGGGCTACGCCTTTGGTCCCACTTATTTTTCTAGGGTTATAGCTCATTAGGTAACTGTGGATCATTTAGTAAGATCTTCTTCTAATCAAATTGGGTTTCCTTGGAGCCTTTCTCTTCTAAGCCTGGTTGTGAGTTGTGACCCCCCTAATTGTTTCCAAGTTATATAGCTTTTTTTTTTTATGAATAAAAGTAATTTATTACTAATATCTTAGTACCACGCTGGTACTAAGCGAGTACAAAAAGAAAGCTGGATAGAATCCTTAGTAGCCGCAAGGATTCCCAGAAAATCAGCTTCAGTGCAAGAAAATGTAACTATTAACACAAACAATAATCTTTTAAACAAAAGAATGGAGAAAGCTGTAGTTAAGTTATACTCATCAAATCATGTCAATCAAGCTAGAAAAATATTTTAAGGAATGTAGATCTATATTTTAAAGTATTTTTTTGCTAGTCCTAATCTCTGATGTTTAGTCATAACAATTTCTTAACCATTACTGTATCACTTTGTTTTATATTATTACATAGTTATGAGCTCTTAATGACAGAGCCCATCGGTGAAGAGCCAAAAAAATGCATTTTTTGCTCAACCTAGACTTAGTGAGATTTATGGTGTAAACGTGCTTTAAGCGGGCCTTTCAACAATATTGTCTGCATGTGATCCTGATGATAGCAAAAAGAATAGAATTGTGGCATTAATTTTGCACTCCACGTTCTGCCAATACATCTTATTCTTTAGCACCTGTGGAGGATTGAATACCTATCACTACGTGTTTAGGCAAGTCAGCTTTCTACTTCAAGTCTAGCAAACATTTGGCCTAGATTGAAGTGCTGTAGTTGTATCAGACAAGAGCGCATGTCCAGTTGGAGCCACTATTGACTTTAGAGATGCCATATGAAACCAATAAAGAATTAACATTGACTAATCCAAATAATTCTGGAATACTCTCCCTTGCTTTACTTTATTCCTTTGTATATTAGAAGTTAAAGGGAAATCTTAGTATTCTAGTTGATTGGGTCGTAGGGGTCGATCCCTACTTAGTAATTCCATCCCAGATTTCCCCATTTCCCTGTTCAATTTTCTTAAAAACAAAAGTGTGATCAAGAAAATGCATTTGGCAGCCCCCAAGGCCTAGCTCGAGTGGCAAAAGTGGAGGATTTGTGGCTTAGGTAGCAGGTTCAAGCCCCACATAATGCAAAGTGAAGTCCGGTTTTAAGTGGAGAAGGGTAGAGCGGTGGGTTCATTATCCACCGAGTTTAGAAGGCTGTGATTGATCCAAAGGGCGGATGATAGACGGATTTCTCGGTTATAAAAAAAAAATGCATCTTTGGCAGATTATGGAATAGTTTTCTTGAGAATCTAACCTGGAATGCTTTTAATCTTATCTTGATCTTTTACCTAGGTTTGAAGGTCTATTAATTCTTTTTCTTTTTTAAATGAATAAGATTGAAGTATATTATTTTATTGATTTTGAGGCAATATGTTTCATGTGTTAGTTTTGTCCCAGCTACCCAACTTCGAATTTTTCTTGACTTGTCTACATTGATATTTTGTAGAGGAAGAAGAAAAGAAGAGGAAAATAGCTGAAGAAGAGGATACTGAAAATGGTGGAGATTAGATAGATCTGCACCAATAATACAATACATTGTGGTTTTGGACAAGTGCTGTATGAGTATTATATTTATTACATCTAGTCTTTTTGACTGTGAGACGTTGTAGCGAGTGTTGTTAAAAATATGAATACAGGTTAAATGTCCAGAATATATTCGTAAACTTTTGCCAAATACGAGAATTGTCTGATCTTTTTTATATACTGGTTATACTAAGAGAAAATAAACTAGCCTCTCAACATTTGTAGATGCTAAGAATTGTATGCTTCGTCCCCGTTGGGACACTTATTATGTCCTTTTGGTTCCCTCGAAGAAATAGCTTATGTACATACTAGGTAAATACTTACTGGCTATACTGACCTTGACCAACATGGTAGTATCATTCACGACTTATTTTAGTTAAGACTAAAGTTTCAATAACTCTTTTATTATTCAAATTGACGATATCCATAGGCTGGCTGAATCTTGAATTAGCCAAACTAATCATAAACTTCCTAAATAGGCAGATGAAGAGAAGTGGAAACCATTTTTGGCTTCCGTTCAAAGGAAAACAAAAAGAATGGGGGAGTTTGTCAGACAGCCATGAGACCATCTCAGGCCTGAGATCAGGTCTAAGAACGATCATCTACTGCAACCACAGCTCGAGGAGCCATGGATGACTGTTAATCACGCTCTGGTCGCATGGCAGATGAAGAGAAGTGGAAACCATTTTTGGCTTCCGTTCAAAAGGAAAACAAAAAGACAGCCATGAGACCATCTTAGGCTCGAGATCAGGTCTAAGAACGATCATCTACTGCAACCACAACTCAAGGAGCCATGGATGACTGTTAATCACGCTCTGATCACATGGCAGATGAAGAGAAGTGGAAATCATTTTTGGCTTCCGTTCAAAAGGAAAACAAAAAGAATGAGGGAGTCTGTCAGACAGCCATGAGACCATCTTAGGCCTGAGATCAGGTCTAAGAACGATCATCTACTGCTACCACAGCTCGAGGAGCTATGGAAGGCTGTTAATCACGCTCTGGTCACATGGCCATGCTTCATCAACCAGACTTGGAATCTTGTCTACTTAGAAATCAAGGATTCAGTGGTACGAGCCTATAGAACAGATCCTGTTCAAGTAAGGTCGTGACATATGCTACTGGTATGAAACCTCAATACTTGCAAGATGCTAAAAATTGTATGCACCTCGACCGAACAGCGTAGAAAAAAAAAAGAATGGGAGTCTGTCAGACAGTCATGAGACCATCTTAGGCCTGAGATCAAGTCTAAGAACGATCATCTACTGCATCCACAGCTCGAGAAGCTATGGAAGGCTGTTAATCACGCTCTAGTCACATGGCCATGCTTCATCAACCAGACTTGGATTCCTGTCTCCTTAGAATTTAAGGATACAGTGGTACGAGCCTATAGAACAGATCCTGTTCAAGTAAGGTCGTGACCATTGATTGTGGATAGAGTATTATAACGCTAGAGTCTATGTGCTGCACTGCCGATGTGGGAACAATATATTGGCCCCTGACACACCTACGCCGACTACTACGCAATATCTCAAAGGCTAAAGTGCAATAAAAGTAATAAAATTTATGTCGTATTTCAGTTTTTGATTTGTTATAGAAAAGATAACAATTACGCATTAATTTATATTTTTAACGTGTGGACAGTTAATTTCTTAGTAACCGTTCTAATTCCCAGTAGGAAAAACTCCATAGCAGTTGCCATGAACTCCATAATAAATTAGGAAAGAAAATATAAAAATTGGGAAATTTCCTATCCCGAGTCATTAAAAGGAAAACCAAAAGAAAAATAGGAAAACAATACCCATTCCTAATTAGCGAAGGAAACAAGAACTCTCTCCCTATAAATTCACTTGTAAAGCCTCATAGTTTCTCACTCAATTCAATCTTTCAGTAGAGTCTGTAAATAATGGCTCCAATCAAAGTGACAGTAATTAATTCAGAGGAACGCCTCACAATGCTCTCAGAGTTTATAAAATCAATAGCATTCAAGAGACAACAGATAACAAAAGTATTCCAAAAGGGGGATGAAGTTGAAGTGGCAAGTCAAGTATATGGCTTCATAGGTTCTTACTACCATGCAACTATTCTTTCTCCCGTTGGCGCTTACCATTACAAAATTAAGTATAAAACTCTGTTGACTGATGATGAATCCGCGCCACTTGAAGAGATGGTCAGTGCGGCAGTGATCCGCCCTGTTCCCCCTCATCAACATGAAACAATGTCAGAAAACGGATTCCATCTGTACGATATGGTTGATGTGTTTGCTAACGATGGATGGTGGTTTGGATTTATCAGTGGGAAAATCGGAGAAGAGTACTATGTCTACTTCCCTACAACTGCAGATAACATTGCATATCCTCGTCACGTGTTGAGATTTCATCAAGAATGGTCAAATGGCAAGTGGATGTTTCTTCCAAGACGATGAAAGATTTTCGATTTGCACTGATAATGATTTACCGTAATGTGATATGAATTTACTGAATATTTCTCCTTTATGTTAAGAAGAATAATTCAAGTTTAGTCCCAAAAGATTTCTATCGAGGAAATAGTGGATGAAATATTTTGTAGTTTATAGTGAGAAACAAGAATCTATGATTTGTTACTTTGTTTTTAGCCTGAATTGAGCTATATAGGGATGCATTTATGCTCAAGAATTTAGTTATAAGGTACTCCTTGTATCCCTATTTACTTGTCTATATTTCCTTTTATATATGTCCATATTTAGTTGTCCATTTTAATAAATTAAGAAAACACAACAATTTTTTTCCTAATATGCGCTTATTTAATTCTAGAAAATTTCTAGTACTACTAAGTTTTAATGTATGCTTTTTGGAACCAGAAAGTATATTTATTATACTTGAAGAATTGTATAATCTTTCAAGTTAAGGATAAAATTGTAATTAACCTATGATAATAATTGCTGCCTTAATATGTGTGTCATTTCTAAAGTGGATAAATAAATAGGGACAGAGGGAGTAGTTCATAAGCGAGTATAACTAGCCCCGTAATATTCGTAGATGCTGAAAATTGTATGCTTGGACCTGTTGAGATACATAGCATGTCCTTTTGGTTCATCTCAGCTTAATACTTGCTCGCTATACTGACCTTGACCAACATGATAGTATCATCACGATTTCTCTAACTCCGTTAAAAGTCAAGTATCATCACGAGCACGAGAACAAAAAGAAGGTGAGTCTGTCAGACAGCCATGGGACCATCCTAGACCTGAAATCAGATCCAAGAACGATCATCTACTGCAATCACAGCTCGAGAAGCCATGGATGGTTGTTAATCACGCTCTGATCACATGACCATGCTTCATCAACCAGACTTGGAAACCTGTCTCCTTAGAAATCAAGGATTCAGTGGTACGAGCCTATAGAACAGATCCTGTTCAAGTAAGGTCGTGTCATGTGCTACTGGTATGAATCTTCATATAGCTACAGTTTATGTGTTGCAGGGCCGATATGGGAACAATATGTTGGCCCCTGACACAGCTTCGCTGACTATTATGCAAATTCTAAGGCTCAACAATAAAATTTGTGTCAGATTTCAGTTTTTGATTCATTATACAAAAAAATAATAATTATTCACTAATTTATTTTAATGTGTAGATAATTATATTCGTAGAAATTATTCCAATTCTCATAGAAACCGAGGTTTTGTTTCGGATTAAAAGTGAGACACAAGTATTTCGTATCTCGAAGAAGAATAGAAAAAAAAGACAAGTGTCTCGTATTTCTTAATATAATTTTTTCTGCTTATAAAAGATAATATTAGCCCTTTTTCTACTTATTACTAGATCTCCTATTATATTCATAACTACTTAGGATAAACATAAATAATTTTTAGTAACCATAAGGAACTCCCAAATAACTCCTAATAACTAAAAGTAATGCTCAAAGCTCCATGGGTTAAACCTTCAAGAATTTCAAAAGATGCATATTATTGTCTTCTCCTATCTTTCTTCGCTTCTTCCTCCTTGAATAAGTACGGCACGCGCCTTATCAAATTCCCAGTGGGAAAAATTCCATCACAGTGTTTCCTCATGTGCCATATTTCAAGTCCATAAGTTATGAAATAAAAAAAAATATATAAAAATTAAAAATTGTCATTAAAGGAAAACCAAAACTAAACAGGAAAACAATACCCATTCCTAATTAGCGAAGGAAACAAGAATTCCCTGCCTATAAATTCACTTGTAAAGCCTCATAGTTTCTCATTCAATTCAATCTTCAGTAGAGTCTGAAAATAATGGCTCCAATCAAAGTGACAGTAATTAATTCAGAGGAACGCCACACAATGCTCTCAGACTATATAAAATCAATAGCATTCAAGAGACAACAGATAACAAAAGTATTCCAAAAGGGCGATGAAGTTGAAGTGGCAAGTCAAGTATATGGCTTCATAGGTTCTTACTACCATGCAACTATTCTTTCTCCAGTTGGTGCTTATCATTATAAAATCAAGTACAAGACTCTGTTGATTGATGATGAATCCGCGCCACTGGAAGAGATGGTCAGTGCAGCAGTGATCCGCCCTGTTCCACCTCATCAAGATGAAACAATGTCAGAAAACAGATTCCGTCTGTACGATATGGTTGATGTGTTTGCCAACGATGGATGGTGGTTTGGATTTATCAGTGGGAAAATTGGAGAAGAGTACTATGTCTACTTCCCTACAACTGCAGATAACATTGCATACCCTCGCGATGTATTGAGATTTCATCAAGAATGGTCAAATGGCAAATGGATATTTCTTCCAAGACGATGAAAGATTTTCGATTTGCACTGATAATGATTTACAGTAATGTGATATGAATGTACTGAATCTATGATTTGTTACTTTGTTTTTAGCCTTGAATTGAGCTATATAGAGATGCATTTATGTTCTGTAGTAACAAATTAAACGCCTAAATTCAGTTTTATGTCTACTGAATTGAAGATATTCACTAGTAACTTTGAGAATTGATCAGTCAATAATGAGACAGCAACAGAAACAAGAAAACTGAACCAATATACTCTTCATGTTGTTGAATCCCCTGATGTGAAGTCTTCAATAAATCGTCTTATGTTTTTTTATATATATAGCTACAATCAGAAACTGAAAAAAGAAAAAAAAGGGCAAGAATGAAAGTGAGTGGATCAATCAGAGTTGGAAATCTTATGGCAACATCTAATCTTTTTGACTGTGAGACGTAGTGGTGAATGTTATGAAGATTATGAATACATGTTAAATGTCCAGGATATATTCGTAAACTTTTGCTAAATACGAGAATTATTCAGATCAATTTTATATACAGCCTATACTAATAGAGTATAACTATAGCCCCTTAACATTCGTAGTTGCTGAAAATTGTATGCACCTCGAAGAAACAGCTTATGTACTAGCTAAATACTTGCAAGATGCTAAAAATTGTAGCGTAGAAAAAAGAAAGAATGGGAGTCTGTCAGACAGCCATGAGACCATCTTAGGCCTGAGATCAAGTCTAAGAACGATCATCTACTGCATCCGCAGCTCGAGAAGCTATGGAAGGCTGTTAATCACGCTCTAGTCACATGGCCATGCTTCATCAACCAGACTTGGATTCCTGTCTCCTTAGAATTTAAGGATACAGTGGTACGAGCCTATAGAACAGATCCTGTTCAAGTAAGGTCGTGACATGTGCTACTGGTACGAAGCCTCATAAATCTGGAGTTTATGTGTTGCACTACCGATGTGGGAATAATATGTTGGCCCCTGACACAGCTTCGCTGACTATTATGCAAATCTCTAAGGCTCAAATACAATAAAATTTGTGTTAGATTTTGAAGTTTTTGATGCATTATACAAAAAATAATAATTATTCACTAATTAATTTTAAGGTGTAGACAATTATATTCGTAGAAATTATTCCAATTCTCATAGAAATCGAGGTTTTATATCGGATAAAAATAACATAAAATACAAAGTGAGACACAAGTATCTCGTATCTCGAAGAAGAATAGAAAAAAAAAAAAGACAAGTATCTCTTAAAACAATTTTTTCTGCTTATTAATATTAGCCCTGTCCACTTATTACTAGATCTCTTATTATATACATAACTACTTTATAACTATTTAGGATAAGCATAAATAACCTTTAGTAACCATAACGAACTTCCAAATAACTCCTAATAACTGTAAGTAACCGTGTTGAGATTTTATCAAGAATGGTCAAATGGCAAATGGATATTTCTTCCAAGATAATGAAAGACTTTCTATTTGCACTGATAATGATTTACAGTAATGTGATATGAAGTTACTGAATCTTCGTCCTTTATGTTAAGAAGAATAATTCAAAGTTTAGTCCCAAAAGATTTCTATCGAGGAAATAGTGGATGAAACATTTTGTACTTTATAGTGAGATTTGGAAATCTTATGGAAAATAATTCATCGCGAAGCTCGTCGAGAATTCTCGAAAGCTTGAGGCGTGTCAAGGCAACATTAATATTTGAATTAGAAGTAATGATCAATCTGTGGAAGTAATGGTTTACTCAAATTTTAGCATTGTTGTAACAAAAGAGCACGATTTCCAATTAGGTCTCGTTCTTTCTTTAGGAAAAGAAAAAGAATTATAATGTGTAACGATCAGTCACATGGTAAATAAAGGATACACTGGTCCGAGCTTATAAAACAAATTTTGTTCAAGTAAGATTGTGCCTATGGTTAGTGAATAGACAATTATAACGTCGGAGCTTATTTGTTGCGCACCCGATGTGGGAGTAAATATTAGTAATATATTGGCATGTCACACAAACTATACAATCTCCAATTCTAAACTATTATTGAAGAAAAAGTAACTCTACTTTTATCAAACAAAGATACTTTAGTAAACTATACCTTAGAATTATTTTTTCTTTAATTAACTTGAAAAAAAGAAGATAAAACTAAAGTTATAATATACATTTTTACTGGGACACGGCGAGTAATTTGTTTTGATGTGAAGACCATCAATTTCGTAGAAACCATCCCAAATCCCAATAGCATAAACTTTTTGACGTTTTTCCGCGTTAATAACTTGTATGGTCATTTAATTATAACAAATTATGTAGCAGAAGTCATTATTGTTTATAAAAATGAGAAAGATAAGCATATCATAAACCCATAAAGGAAGGAAGTATCTGTTTTTTTGGTAAAGCTAGTTTAGGTTACGTTGAACGATTTTTTGTTTTGGTAAAATTAATTTAAGTTATGTTGAACGAATTTTTGGTAAAACTAGTTTAAGTTACATTGAACGACTTTTTTTGGTAAACTAGTTTAAGTTACGTTGAACGACTTGTTTTGGTAAAACTAGTTTAAGTTAAGTTGAACGACTTTTTGGTGAAACTTGTAATTTGAACGATTATTTGGTAAAACTAGTATAAGTTGAATGACTTCTTTTTTTTTTGGTAAAACTAGTATAAGTTGAACTACTATTTTGGTAAAACTAATATAAGTTATGATGAATGGCTTTTTGGTAAAACTATTTTAACTTGAACGAATTTTTGGTGAAACTAGTAAGTTGAAAGATTCTTTGATAAGCCTAATTTAAGTTGCAAGATATTTTGGTGAAACTAGTAAGTTGAACGATTTTTTGATAAAACCAATTCAAGTTGAACGATTTTTTTTTATAAAATAGTAAGTTGACCGATTTTTTGATAAAATCAATTTAAGTTGAACGATTTTTTTGATAAAATAGGTAAGTTCACCGACTTTTTGATAAAACCAGTTTAAGTTGAACGATTTTTTTGATAAAATAGTAAGTTCACCGACTTTTTGATAAAACCATTTTAAGTTGAACAATTTTTTTGTTAAAATAGTAAGTTGAACGATTTTTTGATAAAACCAGTTTAAGTTGAACTATTTTTTTTTTGATAAAATAGTAGGTTGACCGATTTTTTGATAAAACTAGTAAGTTGAACGATTTTTTTTGTGATAAAATAGTAAGTTGGCCGCTTTTTTGATAAAACCAGTTTAAGTTGAAATTTTTTTCCCATAAAATAGTAAGTTGACCGATTTTTTGATAAAAACAAGTAAGTTGAACGATTTTTTGATAAAACTAGAAAGTTTAAGCATATGTTGGTTAGTTGAACGTTTTTTAATTTGGTAAAACTAATTTAAGTTGAATGACTTTTTACTAAAACTCGTAAGTTGGACGTTTTTTAAATTGGTAAAACCAATTTAAATTGAATGACTTTTTGCTAAAACTCGTAAGTTGAACGATAGTTTGATAAAACTAAAAAGTGTAAATTATCATAAATGGAAAACAAAAGAAAATAGGAAAATAATCCACATTAATCACCAAAGGTAACATAATTCTCTGCCTATAAATTGACTTGCAAAGCCTCACTTTTCATTCAATTGAATCAATCTTCACTACTACTCTCAAAATGGCCCTAACCAATTCATGGCAACTCCACCAATCAAAAATGGAAAAGCTCATAAACGAAATAGATTCGATAATAATGGAGACACAACAAATAACAAAACAGTTCCAAAAGGGCGAAGAAGTTGAAGTGGCAAGTCACAAAGTAGGCTTCATAGGTTCTTACTACGAAGCAACTATTGTTTCTATGGAGGACGCTAATCATTACAGAGTCAAGTACAAAACTCTGTTGACTGACGATCAGTCTGCACCTCTAGAAGAGCTTGTCCCTATAGGCCATGTCCGCCCTGTTCCACCTCATCAACTTGAAACAATGTCAGAAAATAGATTTCGTCAATACGATAAGGTTGATGTGTTTTCCAATGATGGATGGTGGTTTGGATTTATTAGTGGGATAATTGAAGAAAATTGCTATATCCATTTCCCTACAACTGGACAGGAAGTTGCATATCCTTCTCACGCGTTGAGATTTCATCAAGAATGGTCTAATGATGATTGGGAAACCTAAAATGACAAGGAAGGATTTTCGATTTATGCTGATCTTGATTTCATGAAATTCTTGATTAATTTACCGTACTAAGATAGGAATGCGATTCAATTTTAGTTTCATATTGTAATATTGCTGATTAAAACTTTTCATATGCTAAACATGTATTTTCTATCCTTAAAATGTGGTATTTTATGTTATTAAATTCTTTACATTTTTGCTTTTCTAAGGTAGCTCGAATTCAAACATAAATGTACACAAATTCATGATATTTTAAAAATATAATCGTAAAATTACTAGTCACTCCAAAATGATAATGTAGATCGACGCAAAGTGATATGAAACAAGATAATCTAAGGTAAATATTTTCATTCATACGTGAGAAAAATGAAAAAAATCATATTTATATTTCATTATGAAAAATAATTTTGTTTAAATATTGCTTGTACTTATATTTCACAAACTTCGTGTGGGAAAAATCGATAGATTCACTACTTCAGCGCCGTTATCGGACATTGCAGGTTGAGCATCTATTTCTCGTCCGCTTTCTACCATTGCTACTTACTCGATGGACAAACTCAAGGAACGAAAAACCATAATGTACCTAATATTCAATTAGCTAACGAAATATGCATATCATTTATTAATAGTCTATATTTTATACCTGTAAACACAAAGAAAAGAAATTTTAAAAATGCAGTCCAAGCAAGGACAAAAAAAAAGGAGGAGAATTTGGTCATTTCGGAGTAGATGAGAAGAAAAGAACCTACTTTGACTTTGTCAATTAACCCCGACAAGTGTTAGTAGTTAAATTTTAAACTCAATATTTATACATTTTTGATATTTTCTTAATATAGAATTCGAGTAAAAAATACTGGGTTCGACCGAATCCGTACCCAGGCTTCCAGGCCTGATTCCTAGTAGGAAGAACTCTACACAATTTTTTTCACCTTGCAATAGCTCAAGTACCTAATAAATTAGGAAAGTAAGAAAATATTCTGACAAATTAAAAATATAAAAATTGGAACTACCTATTTCGAGTCATTCCAAAGAAAAAGAATATAAGTATATATATTTATATATATATAGGTGTGAAGAACTCAAATGATCACAATGCAGTTTCAAAGCTAAAAATTTGCTGCAGCTACCCGACATTGAAACTTTCTTGAAAATGGTGGAGATTAAATGGATGTGCACCAGTAATTCAAAACATTATGGTTTTGGATAAGGCCGTATGAGTATTATGTTTATTACATCTAATCTTTTTGACTATGAGACGTTGTGGTGAGTGTTATGAAGATTATGAATACATGTTAAATGTCCAGGATACACTCGTAAGCTTTTGCTAAATACGAGAATTATTCAGATCAATTTTATATACAGCCTATACTAATAGAGTATAACTATAGCCCCTTAACATTCGTAGTTGCTGAAAATTGTATGCACCTCGAAGAAACAGCTTATGTACTAGCTAAATACTTGCAAGATGCTAAAAATTGTAGCGTAGAAAAAAAAAAGAATGGGAGTCTGTCAGACAGCCATTAGACCATCTTAGGCCTGAGATCAAGTCTAAGAACGATCATCTACTGCATCCGCAGCTCGAGAAGCTATGGAAGGCTGTTAATCACGCTCTAGTCACATGGCCATGCTTCATCAACCAGACTTGGATTCCTGTCTCCTTAGAATTTAAGGATACAGTGGTACGAGCCTATAGAACAGATCCTGTTCAAGTAAGGTCGTGACATGTGCTACTGGTACGAAGCCTCATAAATCTGGAGTTTATGTGTTGCACTACCGATGTGGGAATAATATGTTGGCCCCTGACACAGCTTCGCTGACTATTATGCAAATCTCTAAGGCTCAAATACAATAAAATTTGTGTTAGATTTTGAAGTTTTTGATGCATTATACAAAAAATAATAATTATTCACTAATTAATTTTAAGGTGTAGACAATTATATTCGTAGAAATTATTCCAATTCTCATAGAAATCGAGGTTTTATATCGGATAAAAATAACATAAAATACAAAGTGAGACACAAGTATCTCGTATCTCGAAGAAGAATAGAAAAAAAAAAAAGACAAGTATCTCTTAAAACAATTTTTTCTGCTTATTAATATTAGCCCTGTCCACTTATTACTAGATCTCTTATTATATACATAACTACTTTATAACTATTTAGGATAAGCATAAATAACCTTTAGTAACCATAACGAACTTCCAAATAACTCCTAATAACTGTAAGTAACCGTGTTGAGATTTTATCAAGAATGGTCAAATGGCAAATGGATATTTCTTCCAAGATAATGAAAGATTTTCTATTTGCACTGATAATGATTTACAGTAATGTGATATGAAGTTACTGAATCTTCGTCCTTTATGTTAAGAAGAATAATTCAAAGTTTAGTCCCAAAAGATTTCTATCGAGGAAATAGTGGATGAAACATTTTGTACTTTATAGTGAGATTTGGAAATCTTATGGAAAATAATTCATCGCGAAGCTCGTCGAGAATTCTCGAAAGCTTGAGGCGTGTCAAGGCAACATTAATATTTGAATTAGAAGTAATGATCAATCTGTGGAAGTAATGGTTTACTCAAATTTTAGCATTGTTGTAACAAAAGAGCACGATTTCCAACCAGACTTGGATTCCTATCTCCTGCATCCGCAGCTCGAGAAGCTATGGAAGGCTGTTAATCACGCTATAGTCACATGGCCATGCTTCATCAATCAGACTTGGATTCCTATCTCCTTGGATTCCTATCTCCTTAGAATTTAAGGATACAGTGGTACGAGCCTATAGAAAAGATCCTGTTCAAGTAAGGTCGTGACATGTGCTACTGGTACGAAGCCTCATAAATCTGGAGTTTATGTGTTGCACTACCGATGTGGGAATAATGGCCTCAATCAATGTGACAGAAATGAATTCAGTGCAACTCCATCAATCAAGAATGGCGATGCTCTCAGAGTCAATCAAATCAATTGCATTCAAGAAACAACAGATAACGAAAGAATACGAAAAGGGTGATGAAGTTGAAGTGGCAAGTCAAGAATTGGGCTTCATAGGCTCTTACTACGCAGCAACTATTATTTGTTCCACTGGCGACGATTACTACAGAATCAAGTACAAGACTCTGTTGACAGATGATGAATCTGAGCCACTAGAGGATGTTTTCTCTGCAGCCGAGATCCGCCCTGTTCCACCTCATCAACATGAAACAATGCCAGAAAATGGATTCCGTCTATACGATATGGTTGATGTATTTGACAACGATGGATGGTGGTTCGGATTTATCAGTGCGAAAGTTGGAGATGAGTACTATGTCTACTTCCCTACAACTGCAGATAACATTGCATATCCTCCTCATGTGTTGAGATTTCATCAAGAATGGTCAAATGGCAAGTGGATATTTCTTCCAAGATGTTGAAAGATTTTCGATTTGCACTGATCTTGATTTCAAGAAATTCTTGATTTACTGTAATTTGATATGAATGCGACTTGTTAATCATTCTCTTTACGCCAATTCTTCAAGTTAAGTCGCAAACTGTTATATTGCTTGCTGATATGTAATCTGTATAGTGAGAAACGAGAATACATGAATTTGTTACTCTGTTTTTGAGTTGAATTGTGCTATATAATAAGATGCATTACTTTTCGGTTATAATAAAAGTTGCAAAATTTCACTAGGAAATGAATAAGGTATTGCTATTAATGTCTTCACAAGTTTTAATTCTGCACCTGAATCAGACCTGATTCTTGACATAAATGGAAAAATTCTCCGAACACACACTACGTATTTCGTAGTCCCAGTAAATCACACATGTCAGTGGAATTTCTTTAGAAACAACTGGCAATGAGTAATGTCAACTTGGTTTAGTTCAAGAAAGGTATAATATGCATGTCTACTGATTTAAACATCACGATTTATATGAAAGATGAACCGAGACGTTTGGCATTCAGCAGTGTCCCTCTTGTGTTCAATTTTAAAAAGGAATTCACTTCTTAACATCGAAAAAATAATGATTAGTATAAGGCAATAAGTTGTTCTATAAAAGAACAATAATGTAATACCGCATGCCTACGCTATGTTTTTATTAATGAATAACCGTATAAGTTATTAACTCCATTTTTTCCTAGTTTCCATATTTCAAGTCATTAGGAAGTAAACAATTAGGTAACTGAAAACCTAATTTCAAGTTCTATAAATTGACTTGCAAAGCCTCATAGTTCACACTTTTCATTCAATAGAAACAATCTTCCATTACTACTCTCAAAAATGGCAAGAATCAAAGTGACAGAAAGAAATTCAGAGGAACGTAGCGAATCGAGAAAGGAAATGCTCTCAGAGTTTATAAAAGCAATAGCATTCAAGAAACAACAGATAACAAAAGTATTTCAAAAGGGGGATGAAGTTGAAGTGGCAAGTCAAGTATATGGCTTCATAGGTTCTTACTACGAAGCAACTATTGTTTCTTCAATTGGCGCTTATCATTACAAAATCAAGTACAAGAATCTGTTGACTGATGATGAATCGGCACCACTGGAAGAGATGGTCACTTCAGCCGCGATCCGCCCTGTTCCACCTCATCGAGATGAAACAATGTCAGAAAACGGATTCCGTCTGTACGATATGGTTGATGTGTTTGCTAACGATGGATGGTGGTTTGGATTTATCAGTGGGAAAATTGGAGAAGAGTACTATGTCTACTTCCCTACAACTGCAGATAACATTGCATACCCTCGCGATGTATTGAGATTTCATCAAGAATGGTCAAATGGCAAATGGATATTTCTTCCAAGACGATGAAAGATTTTCGATTTGCACTGATAATGATTTACTGAATATACTGAATCTTTCTCCTTTATGTTAAAAGGAATTTCAAGTTTAGTCCCAAAAATTGCTTTGCTGATAAAGATTTGTATTGCGGAAATAGTCTATGAAATGTTTGAACTTTACAGTGAGAAATAAGAATCTATAATTTGTTACTCTGTTTTAGCCTTGAATTGTGCTCCATAATAAGATGCATTACTTTTCTGGACCCAAAAAAAGGTGTAATACGTGTGTCTACTGATCTAAGCATCGCGATTTTTCAGCACTCACAGGTGTGGTGATCAATCGGGTCAAGATTCCATCCAATTTAAATTTGTTTAACGCGATTAGGTAATGCGTTACATTACGGGTCAAGACCCACCCAGCCTAATTTTTACTAAGTGTAATTATTTTATTTGTCTTTTAAACTATTTTAGTACCTAATGAAATTATATTTTTCCTTTGTTGTTAAAAAATAAGTTTTTGAAAAATATTCCGACAAGATTTTTCATGAGCCAATCAGGTTATATATCAACTCAATTTTTAATGGATTGAGTTAATGAATGGACGAGTTAATAACCCACCCAAACTTAAACGGGTGGGATGTGATGAACGAGTTTGGGTTTAATTTTGCCACCTCTAGTTCACTTTGATGCACAAAGGCTAAAATTTGAAACTAATTAATAGTACCTTTAAAAAATAAAAAATAAAAATAAAAAATAAAAGACTTTGTGATGTAATAGTAAGATAATGGATTTTGGACCTAATTTAACTCTAAAAACTCGTTTACGAGGGATATTTGTCCAAGTCCTAAGAGATCATGCATATTTTTCTTATTTCACCGACAAAACGGGTGACTTACCAGGAAGTATATGTAGATAGGTTATACTATATGTCTATACGCCCCATCATCTATCGATCACAAGTCGCAATATTTATAAAAACCCTACTTAATTATACAATAGTTCCATTAAACGCTTATTTAATCATTTTAAGTTCAAGTTATAATATATATTGTCAGTTTGATTATTTTTTAATAGTATTAAGTTATTATTCTAAGGATAAATGACTTAAAATTCTTTTAATTTTCAACGAACACGGACATCGAAAATCCAAACTATACTCATTTTAAGCTTGGGGTTAATTACATCTGATAATATGACTCAATGTCTCAATTCGAATACATCCTTGTATTTAAATCTTTTAATAACGTCATATTCATCAAAATAAACAGTATATTATAATACAATTTAATATTTATACATTATGAAACAACCCAAAACAAAATCGACAAGAAAGGAAGAAACAAAATGCAAAGTTTAATTTATTAGGAAATTAAATGCCTTCATATTACCAAAGGGCACTCCTTATTATAGACACTTATTATTTTGATAAAGTAAAAACAGAATGACTGAATATATTTTAACGACCTTCCAGAATTTCCTTCTTAAAGTTGAACACAAGAGGGGCACCGTTAAGCCCTAAACGCTTCTGACCATTGATCATAACAACTCCAACATCTTTACAAATAACTTTACAATAAACAAATTTATAACCCTGCCCATACTTCTCAATCCTGAACCAATTTCTTCTAACCTTAGGACCAACATTAACAAAATACCTCCCTCCATCATATTTCTCTAGTTGCCACATTGTCGAATTAAGACAATCGTAGGTACTATAAATTGCAACTTTTAGATCAGTGGACACGCGAATTACACCTTTCTTTTTATCGACCGGGATTAATTCTAGGCCGTGGCCGTGTGGTTCAACGTAACGTTTTTGTATGACACTAAGTTGACATGTATTATTGTTGTCTGTGGGTTCCACGGCAACGCCACCATATTTTTCGCCATTGATTGGAACTATAAAATATGTTTTTTCTGTTCGCAGAATTTTACCAGTTATGTCAAGAACTGGATTAGGTGCCGAAGATGCTTCACAAAGACAAGAATTTGTGAAGATGGCAAAAATAGAGATAAATTGGAATATGAATAATTTATTCATTTTCTCAAACTTTTGTACTATGATTGGTTTTTATTTTAATTTCTTGGTGGTGGAGAATTTTGTATGGACATTTGAAGGTGTGCATTGTGTTCTTTTATAAAGAAAATATAGCACATTGGTTATGGATTTTTATTTAAAACTTGGGCACGTACCTAAATAAGTTGACGGTGTTTGACTTTGACATTAAATTAAATATTTTTGTGTGGCTTTTGTTTGTCACTTGGCGTGCATGGTATTTGAAAATTTTTAATCCAGTAATTTTGATCTTCAATAATCGATAATTAAAAGTACGGTATATATAATTTGGATTTGTGATACTGTAATATTCGTGTTATAATTTGCTCGATTTTGAATTATATATAATTATATAATAGATAATTATGAATTTGACTTTTTAAAAAACGTCTCAATTATATCATATTGATATCTTAAATATGTAAAAATATATGTTTTAAAAAAGGTACATGTAATTCCTTTTATTAATCAATTGCACAAAAAATAATTAAAATAAAGTAGAGAAAATATCAACGTCTAAATTATTCTTTTGATACTAATACTAATTTATGAATTTATTAGAATCACATTAATTAATATATATGGGTTATATATTTAAGTATATATATTTCGATATGATATTTAATATTTCACTTTTTTTCTTCATAAATGTTGCATATAAAATAAAATTAAATTAAAACACGTATCAAAAGTCATATCAAATATCATAATATCGTGATGCGGTGCAACAAATTGGAAAAATATTTTGGGAGCAAATATATAAGTAATTAATTATTCTAATTATGATTAGAGTTCTATTGGCCATTAATTTAGAATTGTAACATGTCTCCAAATCAAGTAAGAATATGAGGAAAATTAAGAGGAGCAGATCTAAATAATTAGCATCATTTTTCTTCATAATTAGTGCTTTAACAAATTATACTTTTTCTGGTAATAAAATGTTTAACTACTATTTGTTCCTTTATATGATATATAGTTATAAATAAAGTTTTGGAAAAGAATATGATAGATTAGAGAGTAAATAACACTAAGAAATAAAGAAAAAGGCAAAAATTACAACTAGAGTAAATTTTCAAAATGATCAATCCAATTAAAATTATATTGTAAAATCATCTAATTTATTTTTATATCAATAAAGTCATTCAGTTTAAATTTTATTCTTATCGAAATCTCAAAAAAACATGTTATATCACCAAAAATCTGACATGGAGCTTTTGCAAAGCAAAGCACACACAAGTTTATTAGCAAAGGGCAGCCTATCCTTATGGAATTACTATTTGACCCTGCTCATAACGAGAGTTTAGTGCACTGGACTGTCTTTTAAATTTCAAGAATTGAATTCTCTTGAACATCGTTGAGTGTGACATTGATGGGTCATACTCCTCAAGTTGCCACACAGTCGATTGACAACATTTATACGTGCTGAAAATCGCAACATTTAAATCAGTCGATATACATATTATACCTTTCTTTCTATCCACCAGGATAAATTCAAACAAATCACCATTTTTGTAGTATTTTTCTTTTACAATGCCAAGTTGACATGACTCATTTGTGACCGCCATTTTCGCGATTTGTTGGCACTATGTAATACGTTGTGTGTGTTTGGAGGATTTTGCCATTTGTGTGTCTAGCACTGGTTCAGGTGCGGCGGATGCTTCACTAAGCCAAGAATTGATGAAGGTGGCAAAAATAATAATATTATAGCAATAGATTCTTCATTTTTTGAAATTTTGTATGTAGTGATGTTTTTGTTTTGTGAATTTTGCATGGACAATTAGAGATGTACGTTAAATGTGTTTTTATATAAAGAAAATAGCACATTGGATGTGGATTTTTTTTTTTAATATACTTCCTAAATTAATAGGTTGACGGTATTTAATTTTGTATTTGATATTCATATTGAAGTCTGACTAATTTAGATTCAGGCCGAATAGGGGCCCATTTGGGGGTAGGCGGGTAGCACTTTTGTCCAAAATTTTCATGGTGCACAAGACTTAAATCTGAGACCACTAATTATGGGAGGAACTAGCATATAGTTTCATCCACTTCTCCATATCCATTAATAATATATATTAATTCTTTTATTTTTGGAAGTTTTTTCTTTCTTTTTAATCGAATGAGCAATTTTGAAAGTTTTAGCTGCTAGTTTTTATTTGATGGATAATATTTATTTTCTCTCTCTAAATATAATATGAAATCCAAGAGGCTTCCTTTAAAAAAAATCATTTTTTAATTATCATCTAAATTATAATGGATAGTGTATAAATATATCTGCATATTGTTTTTTATCACTAGAAAAGGAAAAAGGTAAAGAAAGGCAGGACAAGTTGTCAATTTATATTTTGTCCTAAATCAACTTTGTATTTCAAAACGGTATCAGATGCCAAATAAAATAAAAAATAAAAAATATAAAAAATTGGCTATTTGAATATTGATAGATTATGCAAAATATATTGGCCATCATCACTTGTCGAGGAGTAGAGTATGAATTCATGGAAACTAATGATATCTGACTATGAATTTCATTCGGATCGAAATCTTGCGGAAAAATGATTGTGCGTTTAACAAAGTATAGTATTTAAAATGTTTATGATAAAATAATTACTTAAATTATTATTATTTTTTCAAAAATATTATTTTTGAAAATTAATATTTTTTTGTGACCGTCAAACATATTATTACTTCTTTTTATATTAAAACATATCTTTTCATACTGAATTAATTAAATATTTATTCTTAATCAACAAACACATGTATATAGACGATGAACATAACATCGAGATTCGAGGGTGTTTTAATACCATAAATAGATGATAATTAAATGTATTTTTTTAGTTCTTATTTCTTTTAATAGTTAAATCTTAATATATGAAATTCACATTAAAACAAAAGATAATTTAACTGTTTTATTTCTACCATTAACTCAAATTCAAATGATGTGACAAGTCAAACCAATGCTGCAGCCACTTCATAGTGCCTTTTTGTAGTATTCTACTTGCAAATTGTGTGATAAAAACATTACTATATTTTATGTATCTTATGTTACTTTTTTTTTTATATAATTATACCACTTTATTATAACTTGAAAATTTAAATAGTAATATCTAGCTGTCTCCGATCCAATTTTAGCCTATGGTTTCAATAATTTAAATATTAAATACTGAGAATTGGATAAACAATATGCTTCCATCTCTTATCGTCTCTTCACCCTACGCAACAGGTAAACTAGGAGTACTATATATACTTTTTAAAAATATAATATTCTTATATATAGTTTATCATCATTATAGTAATTAAATTGTCAGATTAATAAACTAAAATCGCACCAAATGCTAAGTAAAGATCGCACATACATTGGTCTAATTCCTTTAGAGTCCCTATTCACCTTCCCATGTATAATTTTCTTAAATTAAAATTTTAAAATCAACGCCTATTTTGAAATTTCAATTTATAATATATATCAAGCTAAATAATATTACATAAATTGAGGCGAAAAGAATAGGGTGATAATTTAAAATCGTGGTTCTAACCTTATCTTTGACTGACGCATTCCATTCCCAAAATGATTACTTAATTAATTAGGTCTACATGTATTTCAGCAATGAATGAATGCCGCGTCGCTTGTCGGTGGCAAATTTATAATACTACTATGAAATTCACTACTTTAGCATTGAATTGGTCAAATCATTTATATACATCTTTTCCGTCTAGTATTTGAATATTTATATTAGAGTCTGACTAAATTTAAATTTGTAATATATAATAGTTTTGTATTCAAAGAAAAGCATTGTCTATGAAAGATATTTTTTGTATATAAGGCTTGAACCTAATAGATTTGATTAATTAGAAGGAACAAACGTATCCACCATATCACATTATTTGATAATTTTTACATAGTACTTTATAACATTTTTTACGAAAGAAAATAATAATCTCTTGAAAATAAACATAAAATTATAACCAATTTTTAAAAAATCAAAAAATAAATTGACCCAAAATATTTAAATAAGTTAATTTTAAAACTTATTTAAATAACTCTTAAAAAAATCAACCGAAGAATATGAAAATATTATTTTATTGCCACTACAATTATTAAAATTTTAGCCCCACCAATATCGCACGCCTCCTTCTTACAAAAAATAAAATAAAAAATCAAGCGACGATCCACCAACGTGCAAAAAATCACCACTATTATCTCTCTATAAATTGACATCCACTTGCCACAAATACTCATACCAAATTCAAACTAACACAAGAAAAAAAATAACATAATGAATACCCTTTTGTTACTATTTTCACTTTCACTTTCAATTTTTCCATTTACCTTATGTGTACCAAATCCTTCAAGACTACTCTTAGCATCATCATCATCATCATCTCCAGTTCTCGATATCAATGGCGATAAAGTTAAAGCAGGTCCCAACTACTTCATTTTACCCGTTATTCAAGGAAAAGGCGGCGGACTTTACCCATCCAACGTTAAACAAAACAATAGTACTTGTCCTAGGGACATTATTCAAGAGACGGACGATGTACAAGAAGGATTGCCAGTAGTGTTTACACGTCTCGACGCGAAAAAAGGCGTCGTTCGTGTGTCTACTGATGTTAATGTGAGGTTTTTTACCCCGACTATTTGTGCTAGAGAAACTATTTGGAAACTTGGAGCGTATGATGACAAGTTGAAACAGTATTTTGTTGTGACGGGTGGAGTTGAAGGTAACCCGGGTCCGAAAACCGTGGGTAATTGGTTTAAGATTGTGAAATTCGGGTCGGGTTATAAGTTTGTGTTTTGTCCAAGTGTGTGTAAGTTTTGTAAAGTTATTTGTAAAGATGTTGGCGTTTTTATGAAGGATGGGGTGAGGTTTTTGGCTCTTAGCGACACTCCATTCAAAGTTAAGTTTAAGAAGACTTTTTGATTTGTGTAAAAATTTTTTTATTAAATTTGTACAAGTTTTATGGTTAATTTAAAAGATTTGGTTTTTTAATAATATTATGTTTATGATATCGGATGTGACTATTTTTATTTTTTTCTACTAATAGCTAGTCTTTCTTAATTAATCTGTTATTCATCAAAAACACGTTAAAATTTAAAAGTTTGATTTTATCTTATTTTGTAAGAAAATGAAAGATTTATATTATATTTCAATAAATGATTAAGTTGTCTTGAATTGTCGCTTTTCAACAATAGGTGATATATGAATTATATTGCAATTATGTTTTCGGGATAATGTATACATGACTTTTCTTTAAAAGAAAGTTAGTAGTTCCTTCCATTCTAATTTCTGTAGATATGTTTGATAAAATACAAATTCAATTTTTTTTTTTTGAAACTTCCAATAGAAGATGAAACTGAGAAATATTTTTGGTTTATAACTTGAATATTTAGCGTAGAACTTGGGCAAATTTACCTCTTCATTAGCATACAATTTTCTTAGAAGATATGAAACAAGTTAAATATTAATCAGTAAATTAAGCCTAGCTTTTTAGTAATATTTGAAAATGTTTTTTAAATTATTCCTTCGTGCTCTATTTTACCATAAATAAAATTATAGTATGTAACTACCGAAACTGTGCATTATATGACTATAAATTTTGTACCGAACTATGAGTGAAATTCAATCCACTATAAATAATGAGTTTATTAATAAAATATAAAAAATCATGGTAATTTTAATTTTTTAAAAAGTTCTCAAATAATATAATTTTATCAAAATACTAGATTTTTTCTTATATTTAGGAATTTTAATTGTTTGTCAAATAGTGAGATTTCTTTTTCAGCCGGCGTCTGTAGCACAAATTAAAACTTTCGTTAAATTTAAATTGCACACTATATGATTCATTTGAAAATAGCATTTTCAATAAAATTTTCTCTATACTTAAGACTCAAACCTGAAACCTCAGATTAAGAATGAAACATGCTTCGTAAACTACAGCCCATATTGCTAAGTAGTGACAACTTATATGAAGCCAGACAATATTTGCCAAGTTTTCTCTATATTTTTTGGAATATTTATGGCCAAACACGTCACTGCGAACATAATTTCGATCTGTTAAAGTCAACTTCTAGAAGACTTCTCCAGTCCAATTAAGATGTGCGTTTATTATTGACCAACTTATGTCAAGATCCATTTCAGTTATCAACATCATGATTTTATATATACTTTTCAATTTTCGTGACACATTTTAATTTCGAGTTTTAAATATTTTAAATTAATAATTATTGTAATTTAATATTTTTATATAATTTATAAATATATAAATTTTATTTTTAAAAAATTAAAATTTCATATTCAAATTTTGAATTGAATTTAAAATTATTTAACTCTTAAAAAATGAAATATGTCACATAAATAGGAATAAATAGGATAGATAAGGTATTATTTTTGAAGTAAAATATTATTACTCCTTTACTAAGTTTGATTTTTATATTAAATAAGTATTTTATTTTATTTGCTTTTATCTCTAACTAATTTTTTTTGAGATGTTTCGGGTTAATAAAAGTTGAGTAATATTATAAATATAAAGAGAAAATACATAAGTATCTCCTAGACTATGGCTAAAATTTGAGAGATACACCTTAACTAAACTAAGGTCCTATTACCCCCTGAACTTATTTTGATAATTTTATATATCTTTTGTTTTACGTGGCACACTTCGTGATTCCACGCAATTGAAGCGTGTGGGAGATATTTAGATGTCACATAGGCCAAAAAGGTGCATAATATTACAAAATAAATAAGTACAGGAGGTAATAGGACCTTAAAATAGTTAAGGTATGTCTCTGAAATTTCGTTCATTATCTAGAGGATACTTGTGCATTTTCTCAATATAAAACGAACAAATTCTTTTAGTTGAATATCCCATTTTAATAATCGTTGAGCACGTTTGATTTAAAATTTTAGGGACCGCCACTATTTCATTTTATTTTTTCACTAGCAATGCAAATTAAAGTGGTTTATCCCTTAGCTATAAATTGACATCCACTTCTGATCATTCAACACACCAAAGTACTCATATCATTAAAAAAAAAAATGAACATCCTTTTGCTACTTTCAATTATTCCATTTACTTTAGCATCATCATCATCGTCATCGTCATCACTATCTCCAGTTCTAGACGTCAATGGCGATGAAGTTCAAGCCGGACCTAACTACTTCATCTTACCCGTAATCCGAGGAAGAGGCGGTGGCGGACTTTCCCCATTCAACGTTAAAAACAACAACACTTGTCCTAGGGACATCATACAATGGGATGACGAGGAACAAGAAGGATTGCCAGTAGTATTTACACGAATCGACGCTAAAAAAAGCGTCGTTCGTGTATCCACTGATGTTAATGTGAGGTTTTACACTCCGACTATTTGTGCTAGAGAAACTATTTGGAAACTTGGAGATTATGATGACAAGTTGAAAAAGTATTTTGTAGTGACTGGTGGAGTTGAAGGGAATCCGGGTCTGAAAACGGTGGGTAATTGGTTTAAGATTGAGAGATTCGGGTCGGATTATAAGTTTGTGTACTGTCCAAGTGTGTGTAAGTTTTGTAAAGTTATTTGTAAAGATGTTGGGATTTTGATTACTAATGATGGAGTAAGGTTATTGGCTCTTAGTGACACTCCTTATAAAATTATGTTTAAGAAGACTTTTTAATTTTAAAAATTTTATTTTGTAATAATAAATAATATTTTGTGTCTGTTTTGATGTAATCTTGGTTGCGTTAAGTTTGAACATGATTTTATCTTAATCTACATCATTGTTGTTTAATTTATTTTAGCTATTCGACCACTTTATTTCTCTTTCTTCTAAAAAATATTATTTTTAACTTATTATTTCTACGTTTAATCAATAACAATGTTTTGTACTACAATCACTTCGAAAGGAAATAAAGATATGCTTTGAGATAATTTGTAACTGAAATAATTGTGTGTCACATTACAAAGCTAATCAAGTAAATTTTAAGATACAAATAAATTATATATTAAAGAACATAATATTTTAATATGTATAGTCAATTGTGTGTACCTACAATGAATTGACTAATGTAAACAAACAAAGTTTGGAGGGAATATCTCGAAAAGTTCACACTTTTAAAATTAAAAGAGGTCTACATTTTTTTTTATGGCTATGGCTTTTATTAACTATAAAATTTTCTTTATTTTATGTCAAATATAGTGCACTTATTATAATTTAAGGTGAGAATTTCCACTAAAAATGATAAAGATATTCACATTAGCGGAGATTCATCAAATGAAATCCATTGTTTCATTATATGTGAGCTTAACTTACCGTTTAGAGTAATTATTTCACTTTTTCAACCAAACACCAATCATTTGTTGGAGAATATATTGATCAAATTGCATATGATATAGTTACTGAGATTTTGTAAACATATTATTGATTTTTATGAAAAAGTTAACCGATTCGATCTGATGTCTTCAGACAGGTAGGAGCTAGTAGTCTGCATGCGAGTTCAATTGAACTTAGTATATTTTGCTCAAATAATATATATATGTTAATAAATGTATTTAATATATATAAATATTAAATTTAGAATTCTAATTCCCACTTAAAATCGTCGTTACAATATTCAGAATTCATAATATTGAAATTTCATCTTTTATCTCTACGTGATTAACCAATTTTTAGTTTTTTTTGTTTATTTTAAAAGTAAACGTTTCATATATCGACGGGCAATTAGATATAATAATTAAAAATAAGGAACCGATTGACGGACATAATTCAGAAATAAGGAGACCAAAGAGATTATTTATAATTTCCATAATCGTTTAAGCAATAAATGATACTCTACCGTTAGATACACACTTCATCGAACGGTTCATATTAAAACAAAATTTCGCTCCAAAAATCAAAACGAAATTCAAATTCTACCGCCAAACCAAAATATCCCCAAATTCGAAAATCAAATCTCTATAAAACCCTAACCCTGACCCCATGTATTTTCATCACAAATCAATTCAATCTCTTCCCAGTTCAATTTGACCACTGAAAAATGTCTGGCCGTGGAAAGGGAGGCAAGGGTTTGGGAAAGGGCGGAGCAAAACGTCACCGGAAAGTTCTCCGTGATAACATTCAGGGAATCACTAAGCCGGCGATAAGGAGGTTGGCGAGAAGAGGTGGAGTGAAGAGAATCAGTGGATTAATCTATGAAGAAACAAGAGGCGTTTTGAAGATCTTTTTGGAGAATGTGATTCGTGATTCTGTGACTTATACTGAACATGCTAGGAGAAAGACTGTTACTGCTATGGATGTTGTTTATGCTTTGAAGAGACAAGGAAGGACTCTTTATGGATTTGGTGGTTGATTTCATATGTTTTCACCTTTTTTTCATTGTTGTTGTTGTTGATGGAAAATGGAATCTAGCTGGTGTTTTTGGTTATAGTTTTATTTAGAGAAGATTGTGAGATCATTGTAATTGATGATTTGTGTTAGATGAAATGGATCTCATTACTGTTTCAGTTGTTCTTCTGTGAATTCTTTTGCAAGTTTTTTTCTATTGATTTGTGATTCAAAATTGATTCTTTATCATAAACTTTTGGTGGTTGCTGCAAATTCTTGTTAGTAAAGTTGTGCTATAAAGTTGAGCAGGTGATAGTTAACTTTGTTATCAAAATAATCGTCCTAGCTAAGTTCACATTGATCCATACATCAAATTTGATACAGAGACCTGGTAATCTTGACGGGTTTTGGCAATATTTAGTATTTGCAGGTTTAGAGGTCATCAAAATGTCTCGAGAAGGCCTGGGATGCCCAGAAGAATCACAATTCCATTGTTGCTTCATTGTGTTTTCTGCAGTGCAGTATTTACGATTACATTCAGTCTTGCTGTTTCAGAGAAAGTGAAGGTTTGTTTGAGTAATTTATAGGTTCATTTGATTACTCATCTTCGTTGCCACATGTTTACGTTTATGGGTGATGTAGAGTGTCACAGTTATGTTGTTCTTAGATTAAATGAACATAACATTGAAACTTTTTGATACTATTTTAGAAGAATGCTGAACTCGAAAAGGTACCTTCTGAGATACAAGTTCTTGTTTTGTTAAGAATGATAATAGTTATATTCCGACGACTTATGTATGTTTTTCTTGCTTGTGTTAAGTTTGAACATGGCTTGATCTTCATCTACATCATTGTTGTTTTAGCTACCTCCGTTTGTTTTTGTTTCTCCGATAAAATATATTTTTAAAAATAACATTTGTTGTTTTTACACTTAGTTGATAAAAAATATTTCACATTAAACTCACTTCGAAAGGGTATAAAGAGATGCTTTGAGGTAATTATAACTTGATATTGTTAAGATAAAAAATAATCAACCAAAATTTAAGAGGCAAAGTAAATTATATAGTATTAAAGAACATAATGTAGTTTAATATGAGTTAGTCAATTGGTTTACCTACAATGAATTGAGCAATGTAACCAAACAAAGTAATGAAATTAATTAATTTTTTGTTTTATTTTATGTGTGTGAGCTGTGGCTTTTATTAACCTTAAAAAAAATGATCTTTTTAAATTTTACTTCAAAATAAAATATTTTGAAATTTTATGTTTAACCTAATGCGCGATGAATATATTCGTATGAGAGAGGATTCATCGTATCAAAACCTTTGTTGCATTGTGTGTGAGCTTAGCTTAACATTTAGAGTATTACTTTCACTTTATCAGCGAAACACCGATCATCTGATAATATATTGATCACATCTGATAGAGTTACTAAGATATTTGTAAACAATATTATTGATCTTTTAAGAAAAAATCAACCCAAATGCCTTCAATCGGGGAGGAGAGGAGCTAGAAACCTGCTTCAATTAAACTCAGTAGATTTTATTCAAATAATATATTTATGTAAATAAATTTATTTAATATATACTAATATTTAATTTTAAATCCTTATTATCACTTAAAATCGTCATTACTAAATTCAAAATCCATAAAATTCAAAATTATCTTTTAAACCAAATTTATAGTGTTTTTCTTTTTTAAAGTAAATGTTTCATATATTGACGGGGGCAATTAGACATAATTAAAAACAAGGAACTGATTGACTGACATAATTCAGAAGTAAGAGGATCAAATAGAAATTATCTATAAAATTTTCGGGGCTTTGCTAGGGTTTAACAAAGAGAAGTTTTAGGCCTTTCTTCTTCGAAAAAAGGGAAATCGAATTAGCTTGCCGGAGTTCAGAAAAATGTCGAGACCGGAACTCCTAGCACCGCCGGAAATTTTCTACAACGATGATGAAGCTAGAAAATATACCTCATCTTCTCGAATTATTGACATACAGGTATATATCCTATTGTAATGAACAATTTTATAGTTATATGGTAATGCTTCTGATGTCTGTTTGTATTTGGTGAAAGACACAACTTACAGAGAGAGCATTGGAGCTCCTTGCTTTACCTGATGACGGCGTCCCGAGATTACTTCTTGATATTGGTATGTATGTATGTTTATGAGTATTACCTGAAAATTATGTAAAGGAGAATTTAATGGGCTAGATTTAGCATTAAGTTAATACTTGTGAATGAAAATAAACGAATTTGAGCAGTCTGAGCTTCCTTATACCCTATATTTGTCCAAGTATGGTTTGTCCTTATGGTTTATAGTTAAGCTTGTTACTGTATATGGTCTATCATAAAGGAGTCTTCATGTTTGAAAGGTATTGACTTTTCCGATGCGGAGAGAGTTTTATAGGTTTAATTTAAATAGTGAAGTGTTCACTTTCTTAAATTGTTGAACAAACAGAGTAGACTGAGTTGTTTGATTGGCCTTTTATGTAGCATGGGAAAGTGCCTCAATGTTTACTGGTGTAGAGTTATGCAATTTAGCCACATTTGCTTGTGCTTCCGAGTGCACTTTGGTGGAAGAGGTCAACATGTAAACTTGAAAGATTGGAACTTCTGGAATTGTTGCACTTATGGATCCTACAGCTGTATCTTTAAAGCAAAGATGCTTGTTTCTGCATATTCAATTGTTTAATTTTGAGATTTCAAACTAATTTCACCATATTCAGTTAAAAGAAAGTGTGAAGGATAAACAATGATGTTTCATTCTTTCTTGTTTTTCGAAGGTTGCGGATCAGGTCTAAGTGGGGAGACACTCACTGAGCAGGGACACCAGTGGCTTGGTTTGGATATATCAGAATCAATGCTTGGTATGCAAATTTCTTCTTAAGTGAGTAAAAAAACTGATCTTGCTATGATCATTATCAGATCACTAAATGGTGGTTTTATTCTAGATGTTGCATTGGAGCGTGAGGTTGAGGGTGATTTGATGCTGGGTGACATGGGTCAGGTAGGTCTCATAGTTTCTTCTGATTGCTTCATCCTACTCTCAATTGTGATTTAAAATGCCAGATGCACCATGTTGTTTTCTATAATCCTGTTGCTTGGGCTGTAACTTTTTTAAAGTTGTCAAAACTCGTACATGATCCACCACCCAGTGTACGTAGCTCATCAGCTGAGAAATCTCGAAGTGCCCAAAAAGGAAAGGAAAATACTGCACATAACTGCAGACTTAAACATGCTAGCTTCTCATGAAAACATTAAGCATACTAACGAACCTATCAAAAAATATGACAAAGTACCAATTCATGGAAGCAAAGCTTCAGCTTTACCCAGCTAAATATGACACTTCATTTTGCATGATGTATGTTCTTCTCTGT
Organism: Solanum pennellii; assembly: GCF_001406875.1. NCBI lineage: Eukaryota > Viridiplantae > Streptophyta > Magnoliopsida > Solanales > Solanaceae > Solanum > Solanum pennellii. The sequence goes on from NC_028642.1 coordinate 55,178,326, forward strand.
TTTGATGAAAAACAAGTGATGATTTTTTGGTTACAAGTTTATGAGCTGTAATGCTACTCTCAAATCAAGAATAGGTTATTCCACAATTCCATATCTCATAATTTGCATGCAAGGTCATCTATATATTAGGTGGAGTTCTGCATCAATACCATTTCCATTTCTTCCTGAGCCCTCTTAAATACTATAAATACAGATATGTTTATTATTAGAATATGCTGCCTATTATCTATATTTAGGGTTTTCAAGGCAAAGGCATAATACACATATTCATAGTCATGTGGATATAGTTTTCCTGCATGATTTGTCTGCAAGGTCTATTTTTTTTTGTGTGCGTGCTAAAAGACTGGAGATGATGAAAAATTATGAATTGTGGTTGTCTATCTTGGTTGATCGTGCACACAATTGAGATTACTTATCAACTGAGTTGTGCCAATAATGCTGTTGATAATCTTCTACGCTGATAGAGATGTTACAAGTTGTCAAATAATGGTTAGTTCAAATTCTACATGTTCTTTATAGAATGGCATAAATTATCGGTTTGCATCTATCGTAGGGCTTAGGGCTTCGATCTGGTATTCTGGATGGTGCCATCAGTATCTCAGCTGTGCAGGTATCTTTTTCCCTCTTCTTTGTTGAGATCTTCAATTTTCTTAGCTGATAATGATGATGGTACCAGGGGAGCTTTGACAATTTAGAGTTATGTGTGAAATGTTATCTATTTTTTTTGGTAATCAATTTTGTGCTTTTGATATGAAATAATTAGCCTATGTACTACTTTCAAGTTTCAAGAGGCACGTCTTGCCATAGACTTCATAATCTCATCATCACCTTGCAAACATTCTCTGATTATGACTTCAATTTGGTACCTGTATAAGTTTCCTTTAGTTTGTTTTTGGTGAATTATCAATACACACCGATCTGTATGGCTTCTTAAGGCATATTGCTTATCAGTTCTGATGTACTAAATTTTTCCGAGCAGTGGTTGTGCAATGCTGACAAATCTTGTCATGAACCTCGGATAAGATTGAAGTAAGTAAAAAAAAAATCTTCTATTATTGTTTGTTTGTAAATTGTGATGTTAATCTGCTCTGGATCCATTTATGATGTTATTGTAGTTGAATGATTTATTCTCTTTCTAGCTATCTAAATAGTATGAATTTTGTTTGTAACTCTGCAGGGCTTTCTTTAGTTCCCTGTACAGATGTTTGGGAAGGGGAGCGAGAGCAGTACTCCAGATCTATCCTGAAAATCTTGCTCAGAGAGAGCTGATTCTGGGTTTTGCCATGCGAGCTGGATTTTCTGGAGGCATAGTGGTTGACTACCCACACAGGTTAGGAAGCTATAGATTTAATTTACTGTCATTTTTCTCCTAATTTTTTTGTGAACTAGTTTGAAAATTAGCAGTTTACCCGAGTGCAGCTCATTCCTCGATGGTCGACCCCTGACCTAAACTTACCTGACATACAAAGGGAAGTCTTATATGGCTAAGTTGCAGTTTTTTCATTCTAGTTAGAGCTTAGTTGTGTGAGCTTTCGTAGCATGTTACCTTCAATTTATTTGAATTGATACAGTTTAGGCCATCTGTAAGCACACCAATCAAAGTAAAAAGCACTTGTCAACCACAGACTGGCTTTTGCGATCGCTAGTTCCTCCTCTGGACTTCCCTATACCTCTCTCATGCTCAGCGTATGTGCCAAAGGCACTTTTGGAACGTTGACCAAGTACACACCGTTTCTCTAATATTGACAGAAGTGCTTTACAAATTGATTAGCCAAAGACAAATTGTTTTTCTCAAAAAGTATTTTTTGAATAGCACTTCTAACAGAACACTTTTCAAAATAAGCAGATTTTAGAAGTTTGGCGAAACTGACTATTAATCTTTACTAAGCACCCTCCTAACAATTTGTTAAAGAGTGTGTTGGTATAAAGGTTAAGTAACAGTTTAATTGCCTAAGGTTAGGTTCCTGTATTTCATAATTTTTTTAAATTTGGTCAATTCTCTGAGTATGATGAAACTAGGTTGTGTTTGGAAAGTAAAAGTTTGATGTGTAGAACAAAAAAAGGAAAGGATTGAAGCAAGCAAAGTAACTAAAATAAAGGCGCAGAAAGTGCATAAAGATTTTATCCTTTTTTATGTAGCTACAAAAAGATGCATGAGACGGGTATTTCTTCTACTCTTTTTTTTGAAGTTATTTTTCTACCTTATATCGTTATATCATGCTAAAGATTTTGCGCTTGTACTTGGAAAAGATATTGCCTTGGTAACAAAGATAACTATGAATTGACCAGTATCAGTTAGTATAAGCTTAACCAAGACGAGAACCAAGGAACCTGAATTTTTTGGGTCTTGAGATGTATGTTAGCTTTGCCCCAGGATATATTACAATGCACTTTCAAGTGGAGGTTTATTTTGTTTTGATTTGGTTGCTGTCCTGACATAAGATTGTCTGTTGTTTGGTTGTCACAGTTCTAAAAGGAGGAAGGAATACTTAGTTCTTACTTGTGGTCCGCCGTCTCTCAGTACCACTACTCCTGAAGGAAAGGGTGAAGATGGAGAGAGTTGTTCAGATGAAGATAGTAGCGAGGATGAAGAAAACCATACAGTAAGTAATTCAAGGGCACTTTAACTTACCGCACTGAAGCTAACCAGTGTCTTTCCTCCCAAAACTTTTATTTTTCTTTTGTTTTTATTCACATCACCACCCTACTGTGCAGGTTTGCATATCTGACAGGCGCAGGCCTAGAAAAAAGCAAAAGGTTAACAAGAAAGGCAAAGGGAGGGACTGGGTTCTGAGGAAGAAAGAACAGATGAGGAAAAAGGGGAATGCAGTTCCTGCAGATAGCAAATACACTGCACGTAAAAGAAAAGATCGGTTTTGATCCATTAGTAAGATATATTCGGGTTGATTTATATGTTTTCAACAGAACTTCAGCACAAGGAGCTAAAATTATTGCTTATTGACCGAAGTGAGAAGCAAAAATATTCTGATCAAAGACGTTCCTCAGATTGTTTAAAGATTCCGGGACAGTTTTGTGAGACCTGAATATAATTTTTCAGCTGAGTTCAAGAGTAAACAAGACGGTCTATAGTTTCTTGGTTCTTTACATATGATTTTTTTAAAAGTTCGAGGTTGTTTTTCGATAGATCACGTACTGTGTATTTAAAAGTTCGAGGTGTGATCAACCCCCTTCTGGAGTTGATCACTGGTTGAGTACTTATTTTCTTATGCAGTTGAAATTGTGTCCATTTATCTTTGTAGTGGGGGATTCATTGGCAGTTCCATCTTATGGTAAAAGTCCCAAATAGTTCCAGTTAAGACTGGTCAATGGACCGGAATCGGTTTACTGGACCGGAACGAACCGGTACCGGACCGGAACGGAACCTGTTGACCGGTACCGGGATGAACCGACCGGAATTACCGGGATAAATAATTGGTTCCGTCCCATTCCATTATATACCGGGATGGAACCCGAACGAACCGGAGCGGACCGGGATAGAACGGGACGGGATAAACGGGACGATATTTTTTGGGATTACGAAAATATAATTATTATTTTTATTTTTCTATGTATAAATTAATAGTTTTAAATTTATACTATAATTTTTTACTTAAGTTTATTTTAAAGATATTTTATTAATTTTTTTTTTTTGTTAAGTTTGCAAGTAAAGTCTAATAAAATTTCAAAATTTAAATCTTTTGAAGTTTATACTTTATAAGTTATTACTTATATTCATTAATATTTATTTTATAAGTTATATTTATAACTTGTGTCTTGTAAATATTAAACAAATAAAATTTATAATTTTAAAAAAATTAAATTGAAATAAGGATAAAACAATTACAAAAATTAAAAAATATCAATTTAATTTATTTAAATTTGTAACAAATTACAATTTCAATTTACAACTATTAGTATAAAATATAAAATATGAAATATAAAATATAATTTATAGAAAATATAAATATAAATTATGTAAAATATAAAAAAATATATTAAGTAAACCGGATCGGAATCGGACCGGAACCGGGATGAACCGGTATCGGTACACCGGTACGAAATCACGGTTCCGTCCCGTTCCGTGTACCGGTTCAGACTATCCCGTCCCGTCCAGTCCCGTAAGCAACCGAAACGTATGCCCGTTCCGTTAACCAGTCTTAGTTCCAGTTATGAATTAAATTGGGTTAAAAGAGGAGATCGAGTAATTTAAATGAAATTGGATAGTTTGGATCGATTTGGATAAATTTCCTTTTATAAGGGATATTAATGTTAAGTTTAGTAATGGTAGAAATATAAATATTTCGATATTGTAATTAGGGCGGTTCATGGTTATGATTAACAATCAAATCAAATCGCAATTCGAATCAAACCAATTAAAAAAAAAATGATATTTGGTTTAGTTTGGTTAGGTTTGGTTTTTATTTTTTTAAAATCGATGCTATTTGGTTTGGTTTTGATTTTACTAAAAAACAACCGTAATAATAACCAAACCGAATCGATAAATTAGATATATATATATTTTATAATTATTTATATATGAATTAAAAATATTTTGTTAAATTTTAATTAACTTAAGTTTTAAATTTTACAATTTTCTCAAACCCAACACTTTAGCCCAAGTATAATAATCTCAAATCAAGTCCATCAAAATTCCCAAGTCTTTGCACTGTACTTCACATAAAATAGTCACACTTTCTTTTAAATGAATCACTTTGTTTGTGTAATGATAACTGAGCGGCTACATCTTTGAATGTGTTTTAAGTTCACAATTTAGTAATTTTTTCTCTTAAAATTCAAAGCTAATGTTATTAATTTTTTTCTTTTCTTTTCTTTTCTATGAATGGCGAAACTAGGGTGAGTGCTGGTTTCAGCAAAGGTACCTGAATGAAGTGACCGTGGATTTAGTTCTACAAGAACGAGTAAGGACACTGCAGCAGACTGCAATTTTCATGTCACGAGCTGTGGGAACGAATGGTGCAGGAACACTCTTCAACAAGCACCATGATTATGAGTTTTTCGTGTCTAGGTGGCATTAAATATCTTGATCTATAGTGTTGATCAACTAATTAACCATATGTACTCAAATTACAGTTGAAGCCAAATAAGTTTTTTTTAATGAGAAGTATGTATGGTTAATTAGTTGATAAACATGATAGATCAAGATATTTAATGCCACCTAGACACGAAAAACTCATAATCATGGTGCTTGTTGAAGAGTGTTCCTGCACTATTCGTTCCCACAGCTCGTGACATGAAAAATGCAGTCTGCTGCAGTGTCCTTACTCGTTCTTGTAGAACTAAATCCACGGTCACTTCATTCAGGTACCTTTGCTGAAACCAGCATTCACCCTAGTTTCGCCGTTCATAGGAAAGAAAAGAAAAAAAATAACAACACTAGCTTTGAAGTAAAGAGCAAAAAGTACTAAATTGTGAAACCTAAAATGCATTCAAAGGTGTAACCCTGCCGTTATCAATACCTGATTTGTGTCTAGTGCGGCATCTAAACAAGTTTGACTGGTAGGATATCTGTTATGTTCCTTTCAAATCGAATTCGAATGGGATAAGGAGAACGTCAATCACACGAATTATAAGTTATTAAGCCATGGAAGGATTGCTTTTCTCGACAAGAAACCAGTGCAGAGAGTTTCCTTTTTATAAAGGAGTCCTACAATAAAAAAGAAGCACATATTAAGTCAAAGTGTAAACATAGGTATAAATCCTAAAAAAAGTAAGAAACATGATCAAAGAAAGAAATAAAGGGCGTAAAAAAAGAGTTCAAGAAAGAAATGAATCAAAGTGAAGTCAAGAAAGAAAATTGAAGACAAGTTCGAGTTGAACTAGGAGTTCCACACGAAGTAGGAATCCTACGCGTAAGCTTTTGAGTTTCAAGAGAAAAAGGAAGCCGAGCACAAGTAGGATTACTTGTTGAAATAGATTTTGGATTCAAATCCAAATCTATAAATAGGGCGATAGTTTCACTCGAGAAAATTGTGCACTTACATAGAGAGAAGATCAAAACACGATCAAGATTTAGAGAGAGTTTTAAAATTTACTTGGGCAATGTTGCGAGTTTGTGATAAGATTGTAGTTAAGAGTTTTGATTACAATCAAGTGTGCGTAGAATTCGTCTAACAAGTTTAAGAAACTTGACGGAAAGTAGAAGAATTAAACCTAAGGTTTTTGTCTTGGGTAGCTAGGAATTAAAGTTTATAATTTCTTAGTTAGGAATTAGTGTTTATAATTCCTTAGATTACCTAGGTGTGTAATCTTTTTGTTGTTTGGGGTTGAGATAAATAATACAAAGTTGTGAACTAATTTATTTTACGAAATTATTTATTAGAACTCACAAATAGTAACGAACAAGTAGTCAATATGTGTTCCTTTACAAAATAAAGGGGGTCATAATTTCAACAATTGATATCAGAGTGGGTTATCTTAATCAAAAGTCTAATAACTCAAGATAAGATCACAATGAATTTTGCACCCTCTCTCGGGCTTGGTCAAGGGCAACACATCAACAGACCACCATTAATGGACAATTTTACTCTCTTGGTGGAAGAGAAGGATGAAGGATTTCATCCAAGCCGAAGACTATGAACTATGGGTTAAAATCATTGATGGGCCTTTAATCCCTACCGTTAAAGATAATGAAGGAAACAATGTTCCAAAACCTAAAGAAAAATATAAAGAAGCTGACTACAAAATGTTGGGATAAAATGCAAAGTCCAAATGCATAATTAGGACCTGATGAGATTAATTAGATCTCGAGTTGTACCTTCACGAAACAAATATAGGATACTCTACAAAATGCATGCTCATGAAGTTACAACTCAAGTTTGAATATTTAGAATTTCTATTCGGGTCTTTAAAACGTATTTTTCTTGATATGTATCTAGTGCGACATTCAATGAATCTCTACTCATACGATATCCTTGCACAATGATTGATTGGATGCCTCAACAACAATATTGTCAAATCTTCCACTGTTTTTTTTTTCTTTTTTTGAAAATACACTCTTGGGGCATCGATTTTAATTTTTTAAAAATAAAAACTTGACAAAATCACGGTTGTAAAGGATTAACAAAAGAAGCTTTGGGGAATTTTCTGATGATGTATTCAATCTCCAAACTCTGTATATATACAAGAACTTTACATGAAAATAAAATAATAAAGAAATAAATTACTTAACCACTTGTCACTTTCTACTGTACAATGTATAACAGAAAAATATTCTCTACATGTAAGTCACGTGAGTGAAGCTTCCTTGAGCTTCTTATTTCCTCCAGCTGTCCCTTGATTAAATGGACGAGATTGTTTATCAGGTAATTTGATCAAGGATTCTGATCCTTCCACATCACTAAGAGACGAAGTCTTGATGAGCATAGACCTTATCGAATTTTTTATTAGACATAGAGTTTATATTCTGTTTAATTTTGTCCGAAGGGTTTCCCTTTTGGTTAAAAAAGAGTTGATATGCTATCTACGCTTTATTTAAAATTTTTTTACCTTTTTTAACTTTGAACTCGATTGTATATTTATATTGAATATGTTGTTGTAAATTTTAGTTATCCGATTCGACGTTGGCCTCTTCCAGGTATAAGTTGAAGTAGAATTATATTTTTGGGATAAGAATTATATCTTTATTGAATGAATTTGTTTTTTCGCAATAATTCTGCTCACGAAAAATCAATTATTTCTGGCTGCTTGATTCTGCCTCAGTCTATTTCTAGTTTCTATTATTGAAAAGGTCTTTAAAAGTTTTTAGGGATTAATTAGAATTTACGTATACAGTATGTTTATTGTGTGTGTTCGAAGAGAGCAATTCATGGAGTTCGGAATCAAAACAAAAGGCAAAAGTAGCATATCAATTTTTTTTTAACCAAAAAAGGAAAAATCGCTCGCAACAAAATCAAATGAAATATTAACTCTGTTTAATAAAATTCTATTAAAATCGTTGTCTCAACATTGATTTTTTTAAAAATAAAAAATAAATAAAATCAATGCCCCAACAGTGTTTTTCAAAAAAAAAAGGTGACAGAATAAGGAGAGAAGCCACCGGAAAATGGAACTTTTACCAAAACACATATAATCACGGTGATGAAACACATTCTTGAGAGAATTATCATACAACCAAACAAATATTGACAAGTTAAAAGCTGAAAAATGCACATGAAAAACAGAATTCAATTAAAATGACAAACTTGCAAGTACATTTACCAGGTCAAGCCTAAACTGTCACCGGGTGGTGCTTTCAAAAGTTTCCACAACAACAAAAAAAATGGAGATTTGAGGTTTAGAAAATTTGACAAAATCCAGCAATTTTAATTTTTTTAAAAAATTGAAAAAATTGCTATTGGGGCAGCGATTTTATTTAACGAAGTTAATTTTGTCAGTAGGACATCGTGAGCGATTTTGCTCTTTTGGTTAAAAAAATAATATGTTGTTTATGTTTTTTTGAAGGAAAAAAAATTGTCATTTTGGCTCCACACTCTAGTATAATCTCATAAATAAGTCGTGTAAAGGAAAGGGATTAGACATGTACAGACATCTTACCCTACCATTATGAGATCGAGAGACTATTTCTGATTGACGCAAAAACAGGTGGAAGCCAGAGTTTCACTGCCCCTCTCGCTTCAACCTAAAGTTTATTGTTCCTTCTTGTAATTGCTGAGTAGCTCTCTGATATATTTGCCACATTGGTTGGTTATAAATACAGTACAAGGTAAGAGTAATATCCTATTTGGAGGAATAAACCAAATAGGATATTCTTTCAATGTACTCAAAACCAAAAGACAGAGAAAATCGCACAAGTCTGCAAAGGTTTTACGCACCAAGCGCAATAAAAGACACAAATACAATAAAAATAACTATAATCCAAAACAACAGGTGTATCAACAGAGGAGTTAAAAAACTACAATTAAACAAAATATGAAGTCAAAATCATGCCATCTAAGTTCAAGTATCATCCTGAATTTTTTATTCAAATGTATGTATGCAGTTCGAATTTCCAGCAGGGTTTCTGTTAGATCGAAAAAGATTTTGATGATTGACAAATAGCGAAACAGATGAGGGCATAAAGTTTCCTTTCATAGAGGATTCCTACCTGGAAAGAAATATTAAGGCAAAGCCGCAACGAAATCCTAAAAGGGAGAGAAATCCTTACAAGGACCAACTCTGAATCAAAGAACAATGAGCTGTTGGGAATTAAACACACAACACACACAAATAATCTAGAGAAAAGAGAAACGGAACACAAACGGGACACACAAGAATTTAACGTGGTTCGGTTTCCCTACTCCACGACTGTAACAGGAGGATTTTATTTCACTTGTGCTACTCTGGAATTACAAATACAAGGATCATATTTATAGGAAAGCCAAATGGTTAACCTAGGGTTTCAGTAATGGGTCGGGCCGGCTCACAAGCCTCCACAAAGCCCAACAATCTCCCACTTGGAGGCTTGAAGAATTTCAACTGTCATCCACTTAGAACACTTGTATGTCTAGTAATCTTTTTCAACTCTCTCCTGCTACAGCGGCCTTCTCATCAGTCAACTGAAAGGCCCGTTGAAGCTCCCCGAAGCTTCAACACATCAGTCACGGCTGAAACTGCCCTTGACTCGTCCTCGGTCCCTACCGGCTCCCACTTGAGACACGAACTGCCGGATCCTAGAACTCCCTGAGAACAAACACTCTCCATACTCAGCAAGATATTTTCTGGAGACGTATCAACAGCTGGAATACTGGTTCTCTTGACCCACTGTCTTCTAGGAGCCTTGGCTGAAGCAC
>NC_028642.1:55189670-55206686 GCF_001406875.1 Solanum pennellii
AATTGTTGGGAATTAAACACACAACACACACAAATAATCTAGAGAAAAGAGAAACGGAACACAAACGGGACACACAAGAATTTAACGTGGTTCGGTTTCCCTACTCCACGACTGTAACAGGAGGATTTTATTTCACTTGTGCTACTCTGGAATTACAAATACAAGGATCATATTTATAGGAAAGCCAAATGGTTAACCTAGGGTTTCAGTAATGGGTCGGGCCGGCTCACAAGCCTCCACAAAGCCCAACATGAGCTTCGTTATCAGTAAAGGAACAGATTGCATGTACTTGTTCTTTAGGCAAATTGAGAGGGTCAGTATTTCACATTTTCTCACTAAATTCAAATTTTGTATTCCTATTACTAGCATATTTGTCGATTAAGTTTCTTTAACAATTAATATATCATCTTGACAAACAGGGGCATATCTATGTAGGCTCGATGGGGTGTCACAGCACCTGAACGTTTCAGTTGAAATTTTGTATTATAAGGCACTCGAAGAAAAAATGAGCTTTGTGGTGCCAATGGTTAAAATTCAAGCTTAACACCTTAGGTACGCAAGTTCGAGCCCTACAGGGTATATTTTCTTGGAACTTTATTTATCCTGATGACATCCTGTAGTGAAAACCATTGCTTCTATGCAATAGCTCGCAATCAAACAAAATCACAAACCACAGAAATCACAAACGCAAACTACACATAAAAGGTAACCCGCACTAGGCAAGCTTGTGCGACGAGCTCGATCAAGAAGGCAAACCTCTTACTTATGTTGGCAAGGGGTTTCGAACTTGAGACATCCGACATGGAAGTCTCAATTCCAAAGGGTGAGTTCTAGATGCTCCTCTCTGCACCTTATATAAAGAAAATAATTGGAAACTCAAATAAGGCACAAAATTATCCTGAAAAATTCACTGTAATCTCAACTCTCAAGTATACATGACTTTTAATTCTCTGAGAGGATTATACCAAACACCTGATTAAACATCTACAAATATAGTAGATTTGGATAAAATTCAGAACTATAGTACATACTTTAACCAAGATCCTCCTAGTTTGCTTGTCCATGTCCTCCAGGACGTGGATTCGGCTCCCCATGAGTATCATCGCTACTGCTACTGTCACCATCATTCTTCACTCCATCGTTGCTTCCCCCACCTCCAGTACTGCTGCTTGTCTCAGCATGTGATTGCAACCCCCTTAATAGCCCTGGTACTGAAATCCTAACCCTTCTCCCCACTGTTCCACGATTCCCCCGACTTCCTCCACCTTGTGCACCCGTAGAAAACAAAGCAGCATAGCTCTCCATCGTTCCACCATTCCCCTGATTTCCTGCATCCACAGAAAACAAACCGCCATTGCTATCCAATGTCCCCTGATTTCCTCCACCTTCTAAATCCAGAGAAAACAAACCACCATTGCTATCCAATGTCCCCTGGTTTCCTCCACCTCCCGAACCCAGAGATAACAAACCGCCATTGCTATCCAATGTCTCCTGATTTCCTCCACCTCCCGAACCCAGAGAAAGCAAACCACCATTGGTATCCAATGTCCCCTGATTTCCACCACCTTCTAAACCCAGAGACAACAAACCAGCATTGTTAGCATTCCTACGTCTCCTATTCTCATAGACAAAATCATCGGTAGGCAACTCAAATCGACATACAGGGCACGAATTACGCATTTCTAACCAAGGCAAAATACAATTGCGATGGTACATATGCTTGCAAGGCATTTGTTTCACCATTTCATCCAGCTTAAAATCATCTTTACAAACAGCACATTGGGATAAATCCGAATTCAACAACTCATCACTCACCTTAACATCAGGAAGGCCCAAAACAGCCGATCTAGCAGCAGGTGGCGTACCATTCATGTTCAAGTCACTCACAGCAAATTGACGGATCAGCGGCACGAGATGCGGCCCCACAGTAAAGTCACCAAAGATAATCGGTACCTCATTCTCACGATTGTTTTCAAGCAGCAATTTTGAATAGTTGCATCACCATCCCTTAAATAGCTATTGATGAACGTAACAGGGTCTACTTCAACTGGTGATCGGCCGAAACCACTTTCGAAGAGTGCAGAAACTTCATCGTCGCTTCCGTTAAAGGAATCGGTGGGGAAGGAAAACGATGAGTCGGGATTTGCTCTGGTAACAGGATCTGGAGAAGGGGATTCTTCTATAAATGTACCATTGCAATCATGGTGCTTGTTGAAGAGTGTTCCTGCACCATTCGTTCCCACAGCTCGTGACATGAAAAATGCAGTCTGCTGCAGTGTCCTTACTCGTTCTTGTAGAACTAAATCCACTGTCACTTCATTCAGGTACCTTTGCTGAAACCAGCATTTCGCGCTAGTTTTGCCGTTCATAGGAAAGAAAAGAAAAAAAATAACAACACTAGCTTTGAAGTAAAGAGCAAAAAGTACTAAATTGTGAAACCTAAAGCGCATTCAAAGGTGTAACCATGAAGTTATCAATACGTGATTTGTGTCTAGTGCGGCATCTAAACAAGCTTGACTGGTAGGATATCTGTTATGTTCCTTTCAAATCGAATCCGAATGGGATAAGGAGAACGTCGATCACGCGAATTAGAAGTTATTAAGACATGGAAGGATTGCTTTTCTCGATAAGAAACCAGTGCAGAAAGTTTCCTTTTTATAAAGGAGTCCTACAAAGAAAAGGGAGCGCATATTAAGTCAAAGTGTAAACATAGGTATAAATCCTATGAAAAGTAAGAAACGTGATCAAAGAAAGAAATAAAAGGCGTAAATAAAGAGTTCAAGAAAGAAATGAATCACAGTGAAGTCAAGAAAGAAAATTGAAGACAAGTTCGAGTTAAACTAGGAGTTCCACACGAAGTAGAAATCCTATGCGTAAAGTTTCAAGAGAAAAAGGAAGCCGAGCACAAGTAGGATAGACTTTGGATTCAAATTCGCTCGAGAAAATTGTTCACTTACACAGAGAGAAGATCAAAACACGATCAAGATTTTGAGAGAGTTTTAAAATTTACTTGGGCAATGTTGCGAGTTTGTGATAAGATTGTAGTTAAGAGTTTTGATTACAATCAAGTGTGTGTAGTATTCGTCTAACAAGTTTATAATTTCTTAGCTAGGAATTAGTGTTTATAATTCCTTAGATTACTAAGGTGTGTAATCTTTTTGTTGTTTGGGGTTGAGATAAATAACACAAAGTTGTGAACTAATTATTATTTTATGAAATTATTTATTAGAACTCACAAACAGTAACGAACAAGTAGACAGTATGTGTTCCTTTACAGAATAAAGGGGGTCATAATTCCAACAATTGATATCAGAGTGGGTTATCTTAATCAAAAGTCTAATAACTCAAGATAAGATCACAATGAATTTTGCACCCTCTCTCGGGCATGGTCAAGGGAAACACATCAACAGACCACCATTAATGGACAATTTTACTCTCTTTGTGGAAGACAAGGATGAAGGATTTCATCCAAGCCGAAGACTATGAACTATGGGTTAGAATCACTGATGGGCCTTTAATCCCTACCGTTAAGGATAATGAAGGAAACAATGTTCCAAAACCTAAAGAAAAATATGGAAAAGCTGACTACAAAATGTTGGGATAAAATGCAAAGGCCAAATGCATACTTGTATGTGGATTAGGACCTGATGAGATTAATCGGATCTCGAGTTGTACCTCCGCGAAACAAATATAGAATACTCTACAAATGCATGCTCATGAAGGTACAACTCAAGTTCAAATATTTAGAATTGCTAGGCTATGCTCTGATATGAAGCCTTAAAGATGAAATCCGATAAATCGCTTCAAGATATATTATCACTAGATTCACTATTGTAGTAAGCGAGCTAATCGCTTCAAGGTATATGATCACTAGATTGACTACTGACATGTATTTATATTACCCAAAAAGGGGATCTGGATATTTGAAAAATAAAATCAAATGGGTTTATATTAAATCCAATCAACCTCCCAAATTAGAATGTTTTCTTATTTATTTATAGATCCTTTAGTTTATTTAAAATTTACCTCTCTTCGTTGTTCGACTGATCGGTGAAATGTACCATAGCCACCACTATCCCCACCTCCGGCGAAACCCAAACTACCAGCAAAATCCTTTCTCGATCTCCCCCCTTGCACTGATTCGAAACTAGCGAACTCCGCTGAATCAAGAAAAACCTCGACAAAGCAACTTTATGCACAAATTTTTTTAGTTTATCTTCATGTTTTGCGATGAACAAAGCTCGAATATCACTTGACGAGCTCCGCTATCATTGTTGATTTTTGCTCTTCACAATTCAATTCCAATGGATGGTATTTAAAGCTATGGTGAAGTTACTTTAGGAATTTGAAGGAGAAGGAAGAAGAAGTTTCATTAGAGATTTGAAGAAATTGGAAGAATATAGGAGAAAGGGGAAAGGAATTATAAAGAAAAATGAAAAAATGTTAAAATAATCAAATTTCCACGTGTCAAGCACGTGAAATACACATATCACACAGATGTGGTTGTGACTTTTTAAGGGTGTAATTATTTCAATTTTAAGTAGTTCGAGGGAGGAAATTCAAATATAAATTAGGGAGGCTATTGACCATTTTCTTAATAAAATAGACATAAAATTTTAGCTCAATGAATCTCTACTCATACGATATCCTTGCACACTGATTGATTGAATGCCTCAACAACAATATTGTCAAATCTTCCACTGTTTTTTTTTCTTTTTTTGAAAATACACTCTTGGGGCATCGATTTTAATTTTTTGAAATTAAAAAATTGACAAAATCACGATTGTAAAGGATTAACAAAAGAAGCTTTGGGGAATTTACTGATGATGTATTCAATCTCCAAACTCTGTATATATACAAGAACTTTACATGAAAATAAAATAATAAAGAAATAAATTACTTATCCACTTGTCACTTTCTACATTACAACGTATAACAGAAAAATATTCTCTACATGTAAGTCACGTGAGTGAAGCTTCCTTGAGCTTCTTATTTACTCCAGCTGTCCCTTGATCAAATGGACGAGATTGTTTATCAGGTAATTTGATCAAGGATTCTGATCCTTCCACATCACTAAGAGACAAAGTCTTGATGAGCATAGAACTTATCGAGTTTTTTATTAAACATAGAGTTTATATTCTGTCTGAAGGATATTCCCTTTTGGTTAAAAAAGAGTTGATATGATATCTACGTTTTCTGAAAAAAATACCTTTTTAAATTAGAACTCGATTATATATTTATATTGAATATGTTGTTGTAAATTCTAATTATTCGATTCGACGTTGTAAACTACCTCGCGCAGGAAATTATTTTGATTAATTACTTTGTTTGATACAAGACGATTTCCTGTCAACTAAGAACCTGGCCGACGTGTACAATATTAGATTTAAAACTAAAGTATAGCTGAAAATTATTATGATCTAAGGATCTAAATTAACTTGATGTCAAAAGAAAGAACAGCCAATACCTAAGGACACCACATCAAGGGATAAAAAAAATGGAGTATATTTCTGAAATTGGCAAGCTAACAATAGCAATGGTGCGCACCAGGGAAACAACAAAAACGTACCCACAAGTGGGTCTGGGGAGGGTAGTGTGTATGCAGCCCTTACCACTAACCTTGTGAGGTAGAGAGTTGTTTCCAATGGATCCTCGGCCCAGGAAAAACATAAAAAGAAAACAGCCAGGAAAAAGAAAGCAATATCATCAGATGTGGACCTCTTAACTGATTTCACATTGTGAAGGATAAAATAAGCGGAATTGAGGTGACAAAAAAAAACATCAAGTATCATCAACAGGATAAAGATGCTGGCGTAAAGATATGAATGCTGTCATACGCATCAAAATTACAGTGTATGTCTCAAGTTTCTTTCAATGTACTCAAAAGCAAAAGACAGAGAAAATCGCACAAGTCTGTTAAGGTTTTACGCATTAAGCGCAATAAAAGACACAAATACAATAAAAATAACTATAATCCTAAACAACAGGTGTATCAACAGAGGAGTTAAAAAAACTACAATTAAACAAAATATGAAGTCAAAATCATGCCATCCAAGTTCAAGTATCATCTTGAATTTTTTATTCAAATGAGTGTATGCAGTTCGAATTTCCAGCAGCGTTTCTGTTAGATCGAAAGAGATTTTGATGATTGACAAATAGCGGAACAGATGAGTGCGACTGGAATTAGGAGAATGTCAACCACGCGAAGCAGAAGTTATAAGATGATGGATGGGTTGCTTTTATGACAAGAAACCAGTGCATAAAGTTTCCTTTCATAGAGGATTCCTACCTGGAAAGAAATATTAAGGCAAAGCCGCAAACGAAATCCTAAAAGGGACAATGAGCTTCGTAATAAGTAAAGGAACAGATTGCATGTATATGTTCTTTAGGCAAATCAGGAGGGTCAGTATTCCACATTTTCTCACTAAGTTCAAATTTTGTATTCCTATTACTAACATATTTGTCGCTAAGTTTCTTTAACAATTAATATATCACCTTGACAAACAGGGGCATATCTATGTAGGCTCGAGGGGGTGCCACAACACCTGTACGTTTCAGTTGAAATTTTGTGTTATAAGGAAATGTTTAAATCATGGCACTCAAGAAAAAATGAGCTTTGTGGTGCCAGTGGTTAAAATTCAAGCTTAACATCTTAAGTACGCAATTTCGAGCCCTACAGGGTGTGTTTCTTGGAACTTCTTTTATCCTGATGACATCCTGTAGTAAAAACCATTGCTCCTATGCAATAGCTCGCAATTAAACAAAATCACAAACCACACAAAATCACAAACGCAAACTACACAAAAAAGGTAACCCGCACTAGGCAAACTTGTGCGACGAGCTCGAAATATATATATATATATATATGCTAGTCTTGAAAACGTGCGTTGCACGTTTGATCCCTACTATTATATAAAATTTATATAAGTCTAACTTTATAAATATAAAAATGATCGCGTTTACTAATTAAGTTGTTAACATTCCACGTCGATCGTCAAAAGATTGATTTCAGTCTCCTTGAAAATTCCAACATGCCTTCTCTCATTGCAAGCTCGATTAGAAGTAGTAAAAATTTGTACACAATATATTTTGTTTCTGTAAGCAACAAAAGAATATATGAGTAATAAAGTGCTTAGTGTTATAAAATGAAGCTAAAACTAATACTACTGAAAGATAAAACCAACAGAAATATAGTGACAGTTAGAGATGAATTTTTTTTTGGTTTCTTCCAAGTGGGCAAAAGTCTCTTCATAATGTATAAAATGACACCACTTTTAGGATATGATTAAGTAAAATCAAAGAGTGTTTTAAATATGACATTAATTTCTTGAGAATATGGAAAAGATTATATAAGCGGAAAAGGGTCTAAAATACCCTCACAGTATTGAAAATGGTACAAAATTACCCTCCATCCACCTATTGGCTCCAAAATACCCTTCCCACCCACCTATTGGGTCTAAACTACCCTTCTCATCCACCTTTTGGTTCAAAATTGACCACTTATTTAACGGTTTTATATTTAAACTATTTAAATATTTTTTAAATACTTGGCGCTCAACTATTTGTTATAATTTAACTTATTAGTATAATTTATAAATCAATCCACAACCCATCCATTACTAATTAAATTCTCCAAATTAATAAATCACTCACATTATTAATGCAACAATAGAAAAGCTACTGCCAATTGAGTGTTTTAAAAAATTTGAGACGAAAATATCTATAGAAGTAAATTATCATACATTCAAGTATCTAAGTAAAAATTATCGATAAACTTAAAAGTCTGACTATGTTCATCTTAATTATTCTTACGTCTCAATTATGTGATGTTACTTCATAGGTAACTTTTTTTCAAAATAATATATTAAAAGTTTTAAAACAAATCATAAATATTTATAAAATTATATTTTAAAAAAGTGCATGAATTAATTCGGGATGTATTACTTCTTTACCTTTAATCATAAATTTCTAATTCAATCTTGTAAGTGAATCAAATTGAAAGTGTCCTCCTAAATAAGCGGCTCAACATAAATTTAATTGGGGCTTCGATTCGGACTCGAATAATTTTGGATGTCATTTTCATTAATCTATAATTTCATCGTGTTTTAGTAGTGTTTATGACGATTTTGATATTATAGTTGGATTATTAATTGGGTGGAGTTTAGTTAGTAATGGGTGGGTAGTGAGTTGATTTACAAATAATACAAATAAATTAAATTATAACCAATAGTTGAACATCAAGTATTTTAAAAATATTTAAAGAGTTTAAATTTAAAATCATTAAATAAGTGGCCAATTTTAAACTCAAAGGTGGATGACAAGGGTATTTTGGAGCCAATAGGTGGATGAAAAGGGCATTTTGGAGCCAATAGGTGGATGAAGGGTAATTTTGTACCATTTTCAATACTTCAAGGGTATTTTAGACCCTTTTCCGTTATATAAGTGTGGAAGATTAATGAGGAGATAGTCAAGGTGTATAGTATTAATACACATAATGAATAAAAATTAGACCTAGAAATTATTGACTTGCACTTTTAAACAACATATTTACAATAACTCTGTAGTATTTTATTTTGTAATATCTTGTATCTGATGGAGACATGAAACATTTTTTAAGAGCTTTTACTAATATTATAATTAATTGTTTTTACAACACTCCGTTTTTGTATTTTATTGTATCAAAATAAGTGAATTATAAATACCAGATTTCTGTAAATGAAGAAAATGTAATAGGATGATAAAGTTTTAAAGTATATATTTAGTGAAAGCTTTATTAAGAAGACAAACATGCAAATATTAATCTGAAAATTCAATTCTATATTGAGTTTTGAAGTACATATCAATGACTAATAGTTTAAGTGATTTACCATTATCATATAGTGATTACATGTTACTATTTATTCTTAATATTTTTTCCTTTAAATATTTTATTGGAGTCATTGCGTAGTATTTAATAAGACTACATTAATAATTAAACACTCTGAAAGTTTGAATTATTTTTAGCGATAATGCCCAAGTAGCCCCTCAACCTATACCCGAAATCTCAGAGACACACTTATACTATACTAAGGTCCTATTACCCCCCTGAACTTATTTTATTAATAATTTTTTACCCCTTTTTAGCTTACATGGCACTATCTTGTGGGTCCACGATGATTGACTTTTTTTTCGAACTAGTGCCACGTAGGCTAAAAAGGGGTAGAAAATTACATATAAAATAAGTCCAGTGGGTAATAGGACCTTAGTATAGTATAAGTGTGTCTCTGGGATTTCGGGCATAGGTTGAGGAGGCACTTGGGTATTTTCCCTTATTTTTATAATTAAAGTGAATGATGCATCAACCTGAAAAACGTACTAATCTACAAATAAAACTGTTGAGATATTGCTAGAAATTAAAATTAAAAAATGATCTATAATTTTAATTCATCTGAAAATTTATAGTGATAATTTCAATTTTATATATAACCATATATTTTATAACATTCGATTTGATATAGAGACAAAATAGTATCCAACGGAGAATTAAAGTAAGCATTATGAGAAGCATTAAAATAGAAATTCAACTAATTATCAAATTAAAAATTTAAGGAGTAGAAAATTAAATAACATGCAGAGAAAAAAATTACAACTAACTTATTGTTTAATTAATATTAACAGGAAGAAAAAGGAATTACAACTAATACTTATTATTTAATTAGTATAATATTTAACTATAGTATATGGGCAAACGACAAAATAATAATCCAACTTTGAGGTTTTGATCTTCCCATTTTTTACTATAAGAATTGTTTTAGATTGAAGGGCAAAATGACTGTTCATTCAACTTCTAAACTTTGGCTATTTAATTATTTAATTAATTAGATATTTTTATTTAGTATAGGAATAATATGTTAATCCAACTTTGCACTTTAAACCTTCCCACTTGTTATATATATATATATATATATATATTAGAGTGCTGTAAAAAATAAAAATATATTTGTTATTACAAAAATTATCGAATCACACTTTGTTTTGATGTGTTCGAATGATATTTAGTCATTCTTTATATATTCATCTTTTCACATATTAATTAATGAAAATATATGAATTCAATGCATTCTCTATTTCATATACAATATTTTACTACGAACTTCTTGTCTTTTTTTCTTTTGCACTCTTACTTCAAGGTCATTACATCAATATATTAATCAACACAATCTAGCTAGAATAATTTATATGATAAAAGTTGTGAAAATATAGAGAAACTGAATATAGATTAGAGAGGCTATTGACCATTTTCTTAATAAAATAGACAGAAAATTTTAGCTCAATTTTTCTTCATCTATTTAATCATTTCTACTCGGGTGTTTAAAACGTATTTTTCTTGATATGTATCTAGCGCGACATTCAATGAATCTCTACTCATACGATATCCTTGCACAATGATTGATTGGATGCCTCAACAACAATATTGTCAAATCTTTCACTGTTTTTTTTTTCTTTTTTTGAATATACACTCTTGGGGCATCGATTTTAATTTCTTAAAAATAAAAAATTGACAAAATCACGGTTGTAAAGGAATTATAACAAAAGAAGCTTTGGGGAATTTTCAGATGATGTATTCAATCTCCAAACTCTGTATATGTACAAGAACTTTACATGAAAATAAAATAATAAAGAAATAAATTACTTATCCACTTGTCACTTTCTACTGTACAATGTATAACAGAAAAATATTCTCTACATGTAAGTCACGTGAGTGAAGCTTCCTTGAGCTTCTTATTTCCTCCAGCTGTTTCTTTATCAAATGGACGAGATTGTCTATCAGGTAATTTGATCAAGGAATCTGATCCTTCCACATCACTAAGAGACAAAGTCATGATGAACATAGAACTTATCGAATTATTTAGTAAACATAGAGTTTATATTCTGTTTAATTTTGTCCGAAGGATTTTCCCTTTTGGTTAAAAAAGAGTTGATATGCTATCAACGTTTTTTTAAAAAAAAAAATTTACCTTTTTTAACTTTGAACTCGATTGTATATTTATATTGAATATGTTGTTGTAAATTTTAATTATCCGATTCGACGTTGGCCTCTTCCAGGTATAAGTTGAAGTAGAATTATATTTTTGGGATAAGAATTATATCTTTATTGAATGAATTTGTTTTATGCAATAATTCTGCTCACGAAAAATCAATTATTTTATTGGAGTCATTGCGTAGTATTTAATAAGACTACATTAATAATTAAAGACTCTGAAAGTTTGAATTATTTTTAGGGATAATGCCCAAGTAGCCCCTCAACCCATACCCGAAATCTCAGAGACACACTTATACTATAGTAAGGTCCTATTACCCCCCTGAACTTATTTTATTAATAATTTTTTACCCCTTTTTAGCTTACATGGCACTATCTTGTGGGCCCACGATGATTGACTTTTTTTTCGAACTAGTGCCACGTAGGCTAAAAAGGGGTAAAAAATTACATATAAAATAAGTCCAGTGGGTAATAGGACCTTAGTATAGTATAAGTGTGTCTCTGGGATTTCGGGCATAGGTTGAGGAGGCACTTGGGTATTTTCCCTTATTTTTATAATTAAAGTGAATGATGCATCAACCTGAAAAACGTACTAATCTACAAATAAAACTGTTGAGATATTGCTATAAATTAAAATTAAAAAATGATCTATAATTTTAATTCATCTGAAAATTTATAGTGATAATTTCAATTTTATATATAACCATATATTTTATAACATTCGATTTGATATAGAGACAAAATAGTATCCAACGGAGAATTAAAGTAAGCATTATGAGGAGCATTAAAATAGAAATTCAACTAATTATCAAATTAAAAATTTAAGGAGTAGAAAATTAAATAACATGCAGAGAAAAAAATTACAACTAACTTATTGTTTAATTAATATTAACAGGAAGAAAAAGGAATTACAACTAATACTTATTATTTAATTAGTATAATATTTAACTATAGTATATGAGCAAACGACAAAATAATAATCCAACTTTGAGGTTTTGATCTTCCCATTTTTTACTATAAGAATTGTTTTAGATTGAAGGGCAAAATGACTGTTCATTCAACTTCTAAACTTTGGCTATTTAATTATTTAATTAATTAGATATTTTTATTTAGTATAGGAATAATATGTTAATCCAACTTTGCACTTTAAACCTTCCCACTTGTTATATATATATATATATATATATATTAGAGTGCTGTAAAAAATAAAAATATATTTGTTATTACAAAAATTATCGAATCACACTTTGTTTTGATGTGTTCGAATGATATTTAGTCATTCTTTATATATTCATCTTTTCACATATTAATTAATGAAAATATATGAATTCAATGCATTCTCTATTTCATATACAATATCTTACTACGAACTTCTTGTCTTTTTTTCTTTTGCACTCTTACTTCAAGGTCATTACATCAATATATTAATCAACGCAATCTAGCTAGAATAATTTATATGATAAAAGTTGTGAAAATATAGAGAAACTGAATATAGATTAGAGAGGCTATTGACCATTTTCTTAATAAAATAGACAGAAAATTTTAGCTCAATCCTTCTTCATCTATTTAATCATTTCTACTCGGGTCTTTAAAACGTATTTTTCTTGATATGTATCTAGCGCGACATTCAATGAATCTCTACTCATACGATATCCTTGCACAATGATTGATTGGATGCCTCAACAACAATATTGTCAAATCTTTCACTGTTTTTTTTTCTTTTTTTGAATATACACTCTTGGGGCATCGATTTTAATTTCTTAAAAATAAAAAATTGACAAAATCACGGTTGTAAAGGAATTATAACAAAAGAAGCTTTGGGGAATTTCCAGATGATGTATTCAATCTCCAAACTCTGTATATGTACAAGAACTTTACATGAAAATAAAATAATAAAGAAATAAATTACTTATCCACTTGTCACTTTCTACTGTACAATGTATAACAGAAAAATATTCTCTACATGTAAGTCACGTGAGTGAAGCTTCCTTGAGCTTCTTATTTCCTCCAGCTGTTTCTTCATCAAATGGACGAGATTGTCTATCAGGTAATTTGATCAAGGAATCTGATCCTTCCACATCACTAAGAGACAAAGTCATGATGAACATAGAACTTATCGAATTATTTATTAAACATAGAGTTTATATTCTGTTTAATTTTGTCCGAAGGATTTTCCCTTTTGGTTAAAAAAGAGTTGATATGCTATCAACGTTTTTTTTAAAAAAAAAATTTACCTTTTTTAACTTTGAACTCGATTGTATATTTATATTGAATATGTTGTTGTAAATTTTAATTATCCGATTCGACGTTGGCCTCTTCCAGGTATAAGTTGAAGTAGAATTATATTTTTGGGATAAGAATTATATCTTTATTGAATGAATTTGTTTTATGCAATAATTCTGCTCACGAAAAATCAATTATTTCTGGCTGCGTGATTCCACCTCAGTCTATTTCTTGTTTCTATTATTGAAAAGGTCTTTAAAAGAATTCACGAATACAGTATGCTTGTTGTGTGTGTTCGAAGAGAGCAATTCATGGAGTTCGGAATCAAAACAAAAGGCAAAAATAGCATATCAATTTTTTTAACCAAACAAAGGAAAAATCGTTCGCAACAAAATTAAATGAAATATTAACTCTGTTTAATAAAAATTTATTAAAATCGTTGTCTCAACATTGATTTTTTTAAAAAAATTAATATCAATGCCCCAACAGTGTTTTTCAAAAAAAAGAAAAAAATTCAAAAAGAAAAAAGGTGACAGAATAAGGAGAGAAGCCACCGGAAAATGGAACTTTTACCAAAACACATATAATCACGGTGATGAAACACATTCTTGAGATTATTACAATACAACCAAACAAACATTGACAAGTTAAAAGCTGAAAAATGCACATGAAAAACAGAATTCAATTAAAATGACAAACTTGCAAGTACATTTACAAAAGTTTCCACAACAACAAAAAAATGGAGATTTGAGGTTTAGAAAATTTGACAAAATCCAGCGATTTTAATTTTTTTAAAAAATTGAAAAAATTGCTATTGGGAAAGCGATTTTATTTAACGGACTAAACGAAGTTAATTTTGTCATAGGACGTCACGAGCGATTTTGCTCTTTTGGTTAAAAAAATAATATGTTGTTTATGTTTTTTTGAAGGATTGCTTTTATGACAAGAAACCAGTGCATAAAGTTTCCTTTCATAGAGGATTCCTACCTGGAAAGAAATATTAAGACAAAGCCGCAAACGAAATCCTAAAAGGGAAAGGAATCCTTACAAAGACCAACTCTGAATCAAAGAAACAATGAGCTTCGTAATAAGTAAAGGAACAGATTGCATGTACATGTTCTTTAGGCAAATTGAGGGGTCAGTATTCCACATTTTCTCACTAAGTTCAAATTTAGTATTCCTATTACTAACATATTTGTCGCTAAGTTTCTTTAACAATTAATATATCCCCTTGACAAACAGGGGCATATCTATGTAGGCTCGAGGGGGTGCCACAACACCTGGACGTTTCAGTTGAAATTTTGTGTTATAAGGAAATGTTTAAATATTAACCATGGCACTCAAGAAAAAATGAGCTTTGCGGTGCCAGTGGTTAAAATTCTAGCTTAACACTTTAAGTACGCAATTTCGAGCCCTACAGGGTGTATTTTCTTGGAACTTCTTTTATCCTGATGACATCCTGTAGTGAAAACCATTGCTCCTATGCAATAGCTCGCAATTAACCAAAATCACAAAACACACAAAATCACAAACGCAAACCATACAAAAAAGGTAACCCGCACTAGGCAAGCTTGTACGACGAGCTCGACCCAGAAGGCAAACCTCTTACTTATGTTGACAAAGGGTTTCGAACTTGAGACCTCCGACATGGAAGTCTCAATCCCAAACCACTGGGTCACCCCCAAAGGGTGAGTTCTAGATGCTCCTCTCTGCACCTTATATAAAGAAAATAATTGGAAACTCAAACAAGGCACAAAATCATCCTAAAATATTCACTGCAATCTCAACTCTCAAGTATACATGACTTTTAATTCTCTGAGAGGATTATACCAAACACCTGATTAAACATCTACAAATATAGTAGATTTGGATAAAATTCAGAACTATAGTACATACTTTAACCAAGATCCTCCTAGTTTGCTTGTCCATGTCCTCCAGGACGTGGATTCGGCTCCCCATGAGTATCATCGCTACTGCTACTGTCACCATCATTCTTCACTCCATCGTTGCTTCCCCCACCTCCAGTACTGTTGCTCGTCTCAGCACGTGATTGCAACCCCCTTAATATCCCTGGTACTGAAATCCTAACCCTTCTCTCCACTGTTCCACGATTCCCCCGACTTCCTCCACCTTCTGCATCCATAGAAAACAACGCACCATAGCTGTCCAAAGTTCCACCATTCCCCTGATTTCCTGCATCCACAGAAAGCAAACCACCATTGCGATCCAATGTCCCCTGATTTCCTCCACCTTCTAAATCCAGAGAAAACAAACCGTCATTGCTATCCAACGTCCCCTGATTTCCTCCACCTTCTAAACCCCGAGACAACAAACCAGCATTGTTAGCATTCCTACGTCTCCTAATCTCATAAGCAAAATCATCGGTAGGCAACTCAAATCGACATACAGGGCACGAATTACGCATTTCTAACCAAGGCAAAATACAATCGTTATGGTACATATGCTTGCAAGGCATTTGTTTCACCATTTCATCCAGCTTAAAACCATCTTTACAAACAGCACATTGGGATAAATCCGAATTCAACAACTCATCACTCACCTTAACATCAGGAAGGCCCAAAACAGCCGATCTAGCAGCAGGTGGCGTACCATTCATGTTCAAGTCAATCACAGCAAGTTGACGGATCAGCTGCACGAGATGCGGCCCCACAGTAAAGTCACCAAAGATAATCGGTACCTCATTCTCATGATTGTTTTCAAGCAGCAATTGAATAGTTCCATCACCATCCCTATTCATGAACGTAACAGGGTCTACTTCAACTGGTGATTGGCCGAAACCACTTTCGAAGAGTGCAGAAACTTCATCGTCGCTTCCGTTACCGGAATCGGTGGGGAAGGAAAACGATGAGTCGGGATTTGCTCTGGTAACAGGATCTGGAGAAGGGGATTCTTCTACAAATGTACCATTGCAATTAGGGCATGAGAGTTCAGAATTTGTTAAGCTCACAGTGCTCTGACATCCATAGCAGAAGTAATTCAGAGCTGAACTTCCGGCCATTTCTCCGCCGCCAGTGTTCCCCGCCGACGACATTGGATATATAAAAGAGAATTATGAGTTGTAACTTCTATGTGTAGTAGGTATTTATAGAGAAAAGTATGAGAGAGACCCACAAGAATTTATCTGACACATTTTTTCAATGTCAGAATTTATAACCTAAAGTCCTGTATGGACATCATTAATTAAATCAAGTAAAATGATTTTCATTATATTTAAGCTATATACGAAGATTAGAGGTGCTCATTTAGTATTTGGTTCGGAATTTTTAAATTTTCGATAGAATAACATGCTAACGGAAATACCGAACTTTTGAATAATTCGGTAATAGCATTTTTAAGTTGGAGCGCTTGTTGACTTTCTTTCCCTGTGTTTTATTACTCGCAAATAATATTTCTTCATTCATTTTTTTATGTGTTGATATTTTATATGACCGACATAACACTCAATTTATTAGATATTACGACTCTTTTGAAAACTTTTTCAAAAGAGTTAGCCAAAAAAAAATCTCGCTCTTATTATTTTTATTTTTCAATACAAACACACGATATAATAGAAAATCTAACTAAAAAAAAGTTTTTGCTAAGGAGTTAGAAATTAATGTATGCACCCCAAACACAAATGAACAATCAAATGCAAATTGTAATCGAAGCATATGTACCTAATCTTTTATGACCATTTATAATGCTAGTAAAAATACTAGTAACTAGGAAATACTATCCATTGTACAAAGTAAATGTATCAATTTGTACCATTG
>NC_028642.1:55207872-55223483 GCF_001406875.1 Solanum pennellii
TTTTTTTTTTCATATTCTTCATTTATTTATTATTATTTTCTAATTACTTATTTAACTTTTATACTCTTAATATTCATAACTCTCATCTTTTCATATTCATAACCTCCAAACGTTTAAACTAAAAATTTAAGATATCTTTTGATATTCCTTCTATTCTATTTATATAAATTCAACTTCTTTATCTCATGAAACCCCTATGAAGATTATTAGGCTATTATTTTTATTCTATAGTAAAAACAGATGATGAAGACTCTTGAATTTTGATAGGATATGAAAGGAGTCGATAAAAACTCAGAGAGTTATGTACTAATTTTGTACTTATATTTTCATCTATATACATCAATCTTATAAGAATAATGTCTATATTGTATTTTTACTTAAATATTCTGTTTCTTTTTGTCTTTTTTTCACTCTTTTAGACTTCTTAATTTAATTTTCTATGAATGTTTTATTGCCGTAAGTCTTTGAATTTTGTAATTGATACATTTTATTATTCATTATAATTATATATATATTTCCATGATAACGTATCTATAAAAATTTACATGAAACACACGTGCGAAGCACGTCCTCAGAAACTAGTATTAAAAAAATACCGCATGACCAACAAATATTCACTAGGCCAAAAAATAATAATTCCTACAGTTTATTTTTTTGTGCTATGCATAGGTTCTACCTTATTTATGCCTTGGGGATGTAAGTTTAGTATCATGAACTTGTGCCTCATAGGGCATACCATGTGCAACAATTTTAAATTTCTTAAATTGAGGGTAGAATTTTATCTTGCTAATTAGATAGCATTAAATTAATACCACATGAAAAAATTGTCTTTAAGAGGTTTGCGTAGTGAAATTAAGTCATAATTAAAAATACTTAAAGCGATAAATTTTTTATAATAAGCAGTATAGACAAGATTAAAAATCGTTAAGTTGCGAGACAAAAATTAAAACTACCCCAAAATAAGGGGTAATCCACACAAAAACTTGTAAGCTTTTAAAAATAAGTTTGCCGTGCGTGTGTGTGATATATGATTTAAACATTGAACAACTTGTTCTGAGATATTTTTGATTAAAATAATGAGATATAAAATTAATTATTAGACATAGTGTAGCAGTATGGACTTGTGCCTTGTAAAGGCGGATTAAGACAAATCATCTTTTTTTTTACCAACAATCTGAACGTCTTCTTTGAGAGTTGCTCTGCGAGACGTCTCAAATCCCATTTTTTTCATCGACTGGTAGGGTGAATTCTAAGGTTCCATATTTCAATTAGATAACACTGAGTTTATACCACATGATAAAATAGTCTAAATAGGGTTGCCTAGTGAAATTAGGTTATAGTTAAAGATACTTATACGAGAAATTTTCATTAAATGAATAGCGGAGACGGAATTTAAAACCGTCAATTTGTGAGACAAAAAATAAAGATCACCCCAAAATAAGGGTAATCCATATAAAAACTTGTAAGTTTTAAAAAATATATACAATAACTATTGAAGTTATAATTGATGTTTATGTTAGGATAGACTAATCATAGGGATGAGCGTTCAATATTCGATTCAATATTTTTAAAGTTCAATTTCGATAATACAATAATCAATAAATGAAATAAATATCAAATACAATTTTTTAAAAGTTCGATATGTACAAGAAATCATACTTCAAATACACTAATTAAGTATTGAAGAAAAATAAATGTGTTTTTGATAAGATATGTGTTCATTTGTCCAATATTTGATATGTCGGCTTTTAGAGATGGTATATATAGAAACTAGATTTCCACTTTCAAATCCTAATTATTAAATTTACGTCACAAGTCGATCAAGACATTAAAATCACTTTTAACGTTATAAATATGATTAACTATTCATCCCACAAGCTGAAAAATAAATAAATAGTAAAAATTCTCAAATTTAGGCTCCTAATGAATTTAATCAGATCAATTAGCTATGATATGCTTAAGAAAACTTCAATTTAGGATTATAATATTATTTATTCACGCGGAGTAGGTAAACATCTAAACACGAGATTTAAAGTTTGATATTCTATATTTGAGTATTTTCAAAATTTAGTTTTGATAATCGTCAATTAAAGTAGATATCAAATATCAAATTTCGAAAATTCGATTCAGTACAGTAAAAATTTGATTCAGTAATTTATGGTCACTGATCAGACTCCTTTAATTGCGTGTGTTCCTTCTTCGAATCATGTTGACGTGTTTATGCATTTTAAGAGTTGCCCAAATAAATTCATTTTGACGATCAAAGGGTTAACCAAAACAAGTTTGATTTTTCTAAAGATATGATAGCTGATGAGCCTAACTCAAACGGAAAAGCTAGCTCATGAGGAGAAGATTGCTCAAGTTTATATGAGGAAAACATCGGTATATTTTCCAACCAATGTAAAACTTTTACCCACTCTAACACCCCTTTCACACCTAAGCCAACTGAAGGGTATAACTTTGATACCATGTAAAGATATAACAAGAATGACAGTAGTCCCACATTGGTAGTTAATGAGATTGATGATTGACAACTCCTTATAAGGATAAGGATTGAGCAATCTTCCTTCATTTAAACTAGCTTTTAGGGTGTGAGTTAGGCCTCAGATCTAATTTTACATGGTATCAAAGTAGATATCATCTAATCCAATGTTGGGGCCCCCCAAAAAATCAAAATTGCCCATGCACTAGATGCTAAGCATGGGGTGTGAAAGCATGGGGTGTGAAGTGGAGTGTTGAAAAATGAGGTGTTAAATAATGGTGCATGAGTTGAGGTGTTAAAAAATGACAAAAGTCCCACATTGATGGATAATGTAAACTCCTATTAGATAAGTGAACTCCTTGTAAGGCACATTGATGGTTAATGTGAACTCCTATGAGATAAATGAACTCCTTATAAGGCTCAGACAATTTTCCTCTTTTTGAGCTAGTTTTTTGGGTGTGAGTTAGACCAAAAATCTAATTTAACATTAACTCAATCACAAAAGCTAGCTAATAATGAAAGAATTACCTGAATCCAAACTATGCGTCATTCTCCTCAAGTTTGATTGATTTAAATTGATAAACATTAACAATGTATATCTTTTTAAATTGATAAATTTAAAGAGGAGGTTAATGTAATTACACAAATTAAGCATTACATACTTGTTTCAGACAGTGTGGACAGATTATAAATAGCACTTTTCTTGTCTTACTCATCATTTGTTCACAACAAACCTTTGACACTATCAAGACCAAAGTTTCAGAGTGGTGGTGACCCCATCCTTACCCCGCCCCACCGCCGCCGATCTAGGTGGTGAACAAATTAAAATCATCAAGAAAAAAAATTAAATCCAAACAAACACAGGTATAACTTTGTTAAAGATGTCTTTTTGCATGCAGAATTCTTTAATTTAAAGCTAAAAAATTTTGATTTTGTCACTCAATTCTTTGTTAAAGATGTGTTTTCCATTTTTTTTCTTGATCAAATCAGGTAACAGATCAAAGAAGAGAAAATCAAGAAGTGAAAAGAACAAAGAAGTTGATTTTTTTTCTTCTAAAATGTACTTAATTTTCTGTTTGAATTTTGCCTGTTTCTCTTAATCATGGTTAAAAAAATTTAAAGACTAACAAATCATACCAGTCAGCTCTTGTAATCCAGAATTGTTGATTGATTTTTTTTTTTTTTTGTAAATAATATAATTTTGTGTTTTGAATAGTGGATGCCGATTGTGGTATTCGAGCAATTAACACTACTATAAAATGATACATTGTTTGTTTGGCCACGCATAAGGAAAAAATGATCATTGTTGTATATAATGAAACTTGTATTAAGTTGTGAGTGAATCTATCTTTTGTGTGATAGAATGTGGAACATGAATATGTGTATCAATGTGGAGATTCAACCTTTTTTATAGGAAATTTTGTGTTTATGAAATAGTGGATTGGTTAACTAGTGTATCATTTGATTGTGGTATTGGAGTAATTAGCACCACATTTATGATACATTGTTTATTGGCAGCATATATAAAGATAAAATGATTATATTGAATAAAACTCGTATATGCGCGAATAATCTAATTTGTGATAGAATATGGAGCAAGATTAAGTGTATCAATGCGGAGAATCAACCTTTTTATAAGAAATTATGTGTTTTTTGTTTATTAAATAGTTGATTGGTTAAGTAATGTGTTGTTTGATTGTGGAATTGGAGAAATTAACACCACTCGAAAATACATTGTTGGTTTGGCCGCATATATAAGGGAAAAATGATGGTTGTATTAAATAAAACTCGTATTAAGTTATGCGTGAATCAATCTTATTATGTGTGATAGAATGTGGAACAAGAATTGGTATATCAATGCGGAGATCCAACCTTTTTATAGGAAATTTTGTGTTTTGTGTTTGTTAGTAGATTGGTTAACTGATGTGTCTTTGATTGCGGTATTGGAGTAATTAACACCAGCATAAAATGATACATTGTGTGTTTGGCCCGCTTATATAAAGTGAAAATGTTTATTGTTGTATTGAATAAAACTCGTATTAAGTTATGCGTGAACTAATCTTATGTGTGATAGAATGTGGAACTAGAATAGATGTATGCACGGAAACTTAACCTCTTAAAGGAAAAATTGCGCTAAAGAAAGTAATTCATGTTAAACAAGGGGCTCGGTGTTCAGTTTTAATTTTTTAAAAGTTCGGTTTTCTATTTGAAGGTTTTTAAATTTCGGTTAACTACCGGAAAAACTGAACTTAAGTGGTATATGTTTCGGTTATTCATTTTTTCTATCTTGATGTTTTATGTGCAGGTACATTTATGTCTCCATGGCCTTATTAAGCTGCCTCATGTCCTTCCTTTCTTTCGTCCCGAGTGCGATGCCAATGATCAGGTTCTTATTACTCACTCGAAAAGCTCTACTTCAGTTTTTTTGTTCAATGACACAAGTTTAAATTTTATATAAACTATCAATTATATACATGTCTTGAGAAGTTGATTTTCATGAACAATACCAAAAAAAGTTATTTTCTTGGAACATCATAGATCTTTGAATAAAGTTTTTAGAATGTCTTAGTGAAGTATCTTGGATAATTATTTGAAGGAATATCTAGATATTCTAAAGTATTGTTAGAAGATAAAGTTTACTAGAAGAATAGCTAGAACCATCCATAGACAAGTATCAACCCAATTCAGGAAAGGCTTTTTTCATAGCAAAGTTCTTTTCCCAAAATTCTCCTTACATGCCTTAGTTATATCTTCTGATATTAGTCAACGAAGATATCCATTCTGTAGTTGAATCTTCTTATATTAGTCCAAGAAGATATCGATTCTACTTAAATTATGCTCTTTTAACACTAAAATTTCATAGTTATTAATTTCACTTACATTTTAGATTACAACGGCAAGGCACATAATCAAGTCGTGCCAAGACCAAGGCTCACTTTTAGTCAATATTTTAATTTATTACCTCTTTAAATACTTTAATCTCGACTCCTTGACAAATTACTTTGTTGAAACATACTTGTCGATGTTGTTAGATTTATATCACGTTAAAATCATCAACTTTGTTCCCTTCGTATAATACCAAATCACATTTACAAATGTTTCTGACTTTTTCTTTTGGTATACTGCTCTGCTCACAAAGTGAATTGAATGGATCTTTCTGATTATGAGAAGGAAAATGAGATTATTGTCCGATATTTATCATCGAATCCCCAAATTTGTCTTCTATTGTTTCATCCGATCCATATCCACATTTAAGCTGCTTACACGTGTATTATTAACATAAAATCGCCATAGAGTTGTTCGAGAATTGTTTCCGGTGAATTCCAATCTCCCGTTGGAATTCTCAAACAAAGAATCATGAAAATTAAACAACTGAAAACTATTGTTAAAAGATTTTTGAGCTAACTTTGCAACGTGCTCAGAGGACTGTTAAGAAAATCTTAAGTTGTTTTATTAGAATTTGACTACTTGTTAAGTTTATTTTGATTTGATTTCCTTGATTCTAAATTCATTTGTTCACAATTGTCATTATACATGAACCAAAGAAAAAGGGCCTGAGACTTCTTTCCAATGTGTGAAAATAGTAATGCGAAAATAATAACGCAAACAACTGAATCCACATTTATTTGGTTAATATCACTAGTTCACTTTGTTACCTCTTTCCTCTCCTTAGCCAAACAACTTGTTTCCGTTCCACAGAAATCTTTCAATCAACGCTCAAGAGAGAAACAAAAATATTCAATGCATCATGCCTGAAATATTCACTGACATAGATTCATTGTTAATTCTCATTCCCACACCAATTATATCCTCTTTCAGTTTAGGTTCTGAATTAAATAAAGAATAAATTAGCAATTAAGTCACAATTATTAACATAATTATTCAAAATAACAACAATTTAAAATATTTATTTAAATTGGCAGAATGACAATATTTTTATAAAATAATATTTTAGTATATTTTAGTATTTAAAATTAATTTTATTTATGATAAGAGTCATTATTGGACAAAAAAATACACACTAATAACCGTTATAAATTGGAAAAAAAATACAATTTACTTTTTTTATTATTAGTCAACTTTCTTCCTCACATTTCATGTTTCCTCACCATGTCTCAGCTTTCAAGTTTAGATTCCTTCAAGATGCTAAATTGTTGTTCACCAAGAAATTCTTTATTGTTAAACTAAAATTATTTATTANTGTTAAGAAAATCTTAAGTTGTTTTATTAGAATTTGACTACTTGTTAAGTTTATTTTGATTTGATTTCCTTGATTCTAAATTCATTTGTTCACAATTGTCATTATACATGAACCAAAGAAAAAGGGCCTGAGACTTCTTTCCAATGTGTGAAAATAGTAATGCGAAAATAATAACGCAAACAACTGAATCCACATTTATTTGGTTAATATCACTAGTTCACTTTGTTACCTCTTTCCTCTCCTTAGCCAAACAACTTGTTTCCGTTCCACATAAATCTTTCAATCAACGCTCAAGAGAGAAACAAAAATATTCAATGCATCATGCCTGAAATATTCACTGACATAGATTCATTGTTAATTCTCATTCCCACACCAATTATATCCTCTTTCAGTTTAGGTTCTGAATTAAATAAACCAATGATAAATTAAACAAGTTACATTAAAAGTAAAAAGATATGTGTCACTATTAACAACTCCATTGAAGTAACTTGGTGTAACCATTAAGTGAATTTGCAATTAAAACTAATTTTCATTTAGTTTTTTTGAAGTTGCCATTGTTGGTATGAAGGACCCGGACTCCATTTTTTTTATAATTTGCCCTCCATTGAACCAACTTCAATAATTAATTTCATCAAGCTCTTCAAATATTCTTGTGATCATTTATTCTTTGAAGAGAGCTTTTGCAAAACCCACTTTTACCTCATCTAAGGTGAAGAGAAAATAAAGTTGTCAAACATAGTATTGGAAAGGTGTCTTTCGCCTGATATTAAAGAGGATCTCAACTCTTCTTTAATATGGGAGCGTAGACATTCCAGTACCAATTATTTTTAATGACACACGTGTAATATTTTCAAGCCCCAACAGGGGAAATGGAGGGACGGATCAGGAGCCACGTCGAAAAGTTCCCTTTTTGCATTGACTGGTAATGTCCTCGAGCTCGAGGTTTCAATCTCTTCATAGTAGTACCCATTGACTTCCGGTTTACTGACTAAATTAGTTTCGCTGGAACCAATATTATAATTAGTCGAATGTGACTAGTCGAGTTGCACACAGGATGACCTGAACACCACAATTATCAAAAAGGAAAACAATATTTGTGATTAAATTGATCTGTTTACTTTTTGCAATTGCGATACTCTTCTTTGGCGTTTCTTTCTTAGTTGGTTGTTTTTATTTACTGATGTGTCTGTTTAGTTTTAGCTTATCAAAAATAGTGATTAAGGATTGGTTTTTGCATTTATTTGTTGGTCCTCTGTTTTTATTGTCCGCATTAAAGAAGTTTGCAATTTGAGTTTCACATGCTCATTGCGATACTGTTTGACTAGAATTTATGGTGTTATTCGGATTAGCCTCGACTTGAAGGAAATAAAGTTCTTGTGCTAATATGTTTTTCTCAGTGTTTAACGTTTTTGTGACTTTTCTAGGTTCAAAGCAGTGACAAAGGCAAGTATTCATCAATGCGAATGAAAGATATTCGATGACTGTTGGCTGCATGTTTTAAAATGAGCTATTCCTATATCCACAAAGATATTTCTTCTGCGTGAGATATCTCTAACTATCGAGAGGAAAAACTTTCATAGTAAAATATACACATGGGGTGGAAGAAAGGTAAGCGCGTTTGGAGAGTGGGAAATAATTCAACTGTTGATGCAGCTAATGATGCTGTGCGAAATGATTCATCTGTTGATGCAGTTAATAATGTTGGAAATGTGAATAGTCAAAGAATTCAGAAGACGGATGCTGATGTAAGCAATCGTGACTCGAAAAACTTGGATTTGTCACAGGCTGATAACAATGCTACCCGAACAATTTGTGGTCGTGAACATGACGTTTGTTGGGCAGTGAATGAGGCTCATGGGGCGCAACTAGCCGCTGAAGCCATTGAGATGAGGAAGGGCTATCCTCTTGCTGAGTTTGAGAAATTTATTCGTTCTGCCTCTCCAGTTATATGTCCATTTGTCCAAGGTGGTCAAGGTGCACCACTAAGCAGGGGTGAGATACCGAATATCTCTTTATGGAATTTGTGGCAGTGGTTTGAGAAACACGGAAACTATGGTTTAGAAGTAAAAGTAGAGGAATGTACAACTCGTCATCTGAAGTTCAGTGCATATTTTAATCCCTCTTTGTCAGCCATTCAGCTCTTCAAGGATAATCGAACTCAGGGTTCACCTACAGGAGACTTCCACACAAGATTTTCTCTACTTGTACCTAATCCTTCTGTTGAGAACTCAAGCTCTTCACGAAAAGAGAATGTTGTCTCTTACTCCAGGGCATCTTCAGATTGCAGTGCTGCAGATCCACCAGTTGAATCTAACTTGTCTGATGAACTTCTGTTTGAATATTTCGAACAAGAAACACCTCAAAATCGTAAACCGTTTTTTGAAAAGTGTGTGGTACATCATAAGTTGTTTCTTTTATCATTTTAGTTGTATTGTTTTTGTTAGCAATACTAGTTCTTTTTTAAATATCATAACTTGTTTCTTTGGCTTGCTCCAACTACTCTATTCTAGGATTCAAGAACTTGTTGCTGCTGCTGGGCCTTCAAGTCGTGGAGATCCATCATTCCTACAGTCTGCATGCTTACCTGATCTGCATCCTCATTCTTGGTTAGTATCGACATATAACTGACAAATATTTGGAGCTCCATCAATTTATACTATACATATTTCTTTAGAGTCGGTCTAAAAAAGAATGTTATTTTATTATTTGACAACTGTTTAATGATACTATATGTCCCACTTATTTGGCAAAAAGTCTACAAAGGTGTACTCTTCTATTTATCTTAAGGATAGTTTTGAAACATTGCAAAGTCTTGTTTCGTAAATCGGTGCCCAGTCAAGCTATTACATCATATAAATTAGGACATTTTAAACGTGTCATGTTCCATAGTTCCCTTATTACGTAAGCAGAGACAGTTTTTGGTTAGTATTGAAAAGCTTCTAGTATATTATGAAGATATTTAGTTTCTGAATATGTGAAGAATAATCCAGGCTTGCATACGTCCTTTGTATGCGAAAGTATAATCGTCTTCAAGTTCTAGAGCAGACTTCTAATGGTACTTGGTGTATTTGCAGGTTTTGTGTTGCATGGTACCCAATTTATAGGATACCAACCGGCAACCTTCGTGCTGCTTTCTTGACCTATCATTCGCTTGGACATTATATTCACAGAGGCCAGACACTTGACGCCCCTGCCTGTGTAGTTTCCCCAATTTTGGGCCTCCAAAGCTACAATGCTCAGGTACTGATAACTGCGGGCTACACCTTTGAATGCGTTTTAAGTTCACAATTTAGTAATTTTTACTCTTTATTTCAAAGCTCATGTTTTTTTTTCTTTTCGTTTCTATGAATGGCGAAACTAGGGTGAATGCTGGTTTCAACCAAAGTACCTTAATGAAGTGTCCCTGGATTTAGTCCTACAAGAACGAGTAAAGACACTGCAGCAAACTGCAGTTTTCATGTCACGAGCTGTGGGAACGAATGGTGCAGGAGCACTCTTCAACAAGCACCACGATTATGAGTTTTTCGTGTCTAGATGGCATTAAATATCGTGATCTATCGTTCTTGTGGTTAAAGTTAACCTAGCTCAATTTGAAACTAATTTTTTTTCTTCTCAGTCCTGCTTGTTACTTCTGATTTAAATAGATATAGCTTGAGTCATATGGTCATCGGATTAAAGTGTATAACTTTCTGAAATATGTTCTGTTATGTGCGAAATCTGTTTATTGCCATCGAATTCTTAACTCTTTTTTCCTCCATCTAGTTGCCTGTTTAGAAATTTGGAAGATGAGTTATCGATTTTCTGTATGTTTTCATTCATAACCTGTCGTAATAGCTGCCACTAGTTTTCTTAAGAATCAGAAATGATTTCTATTTGTTCCTCTGATCGAGAGTTCATGTTACTTTTTCCTTCCAACGGGTTTTATAATCTTGGTTGTTACCAAGAGCCTATTTACTTGGTCTGAGGTCTCTTTTGTTAACTAAAATTTTTGATTTAATCTTTTATTTCTCTGTTTGCTGTTGTAAAATTCAAGATTCATAGTGAATTGTTTAAGTTGTTCCATTCCTCATGTAGGTTCTGATCTTCTTTTCGCTTAAAATATGTGATTGGAATTTGTGATTGTATTGTTTCTTGGTTAGAATGTGAAAGAAATATGTTAGGATTGGAAATTAAGTGTCTTCCTCTGCTTCTCATGGTTTCCTCCCCTCTCACTGCCCTCTTTAAATGCATACAATTAAAAATACAAGTTCTGTACTTCTCCGCATCTAAATGTTTGGTATTAAAATACTATGTTAAACTTGTTAGTTCTTAAATTGCTTATCTATTGTATTGCTGAAGCTTTGAACTCTCTCTGTTTTGCCAAAACTTTTTCTTTAGTATGTCCATCTTGTTGGAAATCGTATTGATAGAAATATGGAAAATTGCTAGTTTTTTTTTTTTTTGTAGTCCTACACATCTCATATTTTGCGTAGATTAGTTCAACTATCTTGCACCAGCTGATATATATATGTATTTTTTTTCAACTTTCTGCATGCTTTTGTTTATTGGGAATTTTGAGCTTGCAAGTAGATATAGTCAAATTATGTTTACTGTACACAAATCCTAATATTTGAGTGTATTTTATCATTTGCTTTTCATTAAGTCTTATTGGTTTCTACTTGATTGTTCTGTTAATCTTTGTTTCCACCATTTTTTAGTGCATGAACTTTCTCCCAAAGATTCTTTATCTGAATTTGCAAGGTGCTCAGAGCACTGTTAAGAAAATCTTAAGGCCTATTTTAAAGATATTTTAGTTGCTTTATTATAATTTCACGACTTGTTAAGTTTATTTTGATTTGATTTCCTTGATTTTAAATTCATTTTTTGTCACAGGAACCAAAAAAAGCTTAGACTTCTTTCCGATATGTGAAAATAATAATACAAACAACTGAATCTACATTTATTTATTTATTTGGTTAATATCACTTTGTTACCTCCCTCCCCTCCTTAGCCAAACAACTTCTTTCCGTTTCACAGGAATCTCTCAATCAACGGTCAAGGGAGAAATGAAAATATTCAATGTTTCATCTCTGAAATATTCATCGACATAGATTCATTGTTAAATCTCATTCTCACACCAATTATATCCTCTTTCAGTTTAGGTTCTGAATTAAAATAAATCAATGATAAATTAAACAAGTTATATTAAAAGTAAAAAGATATATAAACACAATTAACAACTCCCATTGAAGTAACTTCGTGTAACCGCAATTAAAACTAAGTTTTATTTAGTTTTTTTTGAAGTTGCCGTTGTTGGTATAAAGGACCCGGCCCTCTATGGTACGAACTTCAATAGTTAATTTCACCAAGCACTTCAAATATTCTCGTGATCATTGTTTAGCAGAGAATATGGTGAGAGGAGGAGATCTGACCCCTCTATTGTAATAATAATTGGAAGCTCATTTATTCTTTGAAGAGAGCTTTTGCAAAACCCACTTTTACCTCATCTAAGGTGAAGAGGAAATAAAGTTGTCAAACATAGCATCGGAGAGGTCGTCTATCGCTTTATAAACATGATCTCAACTCTTTTTTAATATGGGAGCGTAGACATTCCAGTGCAACTTATTATCAGGTAGATCTAGCACCGTTTTCCATTCGTAATATACTCGGATTAACCAACTATTCTAGACCAATCATTTTTTAATGACACATGTGTAAGATTTTCAAGCTCCAACAGGGGAAATGGAGGGATCAGGAGCCACGTCGAAAAGTTCCCTTTCTGTGTTGACTGGTAATGTCCTCGAGCTCGAGGTTTCAATCTCTTCACAGTAGTACCCATTGACTTCGGGTTTACTAATGTCTAAATTAGTTTCGCTGGAACCAATATTATAATTAGCATCTGCTGTTGCTAATACTATGTTTTCTCCTCTTTGTAAAAAGAATATCAAACGTGGTACATTGATGAAACACATAAGATCAGTACTTGCAATTTATAGCAACTTTTAAGCCGCTCTTTGAAATATACTAAAACTTTTCCCTATTTCAAGTGGAACTCTATAATTTATATATACACAAACCAATCCTTTTTCTTATTTACACAGTATAACTTTTCAACAACATGAATCAATTATAGAATGTAAATTTGATGGGTTTTTGAATCATGAGGTCTCAAGTTCGAATTCCACTAGAGACAAACACTAGGTTATTTTTTTCCATCTCTCGTAGCCTTGGTGGACAGAGTTACCTAGTGTGGATAGGTTTCTCATGTGACTAGTCGAGTTGCACACAGGCTGGCCTGAACACCACAATTATCAAAAAGGGAAACAATATTTGTGATTGAATTGATCTGTTTACTTTTTGCAATTGTGATGATACTCTTCTTTGGCGTTTCTTTCTTAGTTGAATTTCACATGCTCATTGGGATACTGTTTGACTTGAATTTATGGTGTTATTCGGATTAGCCTCGACTTGAAGGAAATAAAGTTCTTGTTCTAATATGTTTTTCTCAGTGTTAAACGTTTTTGTGATTTTTCTAGGTTCAAGCAGTGACAAAGGTTCATCAATGCGAATGAAAGATATCCGATGACTGTTGGCTGCATGTTTTAGAATGACCTATTCCTATATAGTCTTCTTTGAGAGTTGCTCTTCGAGACGTCTCAAATCCCATTTTTTTCATCGACTGGTAGGGTGAATTCTAAGGTTCCATATTTCAATTGTAAAGTGGAAGGAGAGGTAGAATGGGTACCACTCCACTAGCAGCCCGTGTTTCCGATCAGAAATAAATGAAAATGAAAGAAAAATCTGTGTGCTAGACACCAATTTGTTAGTTTATTAGGGAATAACATGTATAACAATTTTAAATTTCTCAATTTTAAGGGTAGGGTTTTGCCTTACGAATTAGATAGCACTGACTTTTATACCACATGATAAAATTGTCTAAATAGGGTTGCCTAGTGAAATTAGGTCATAGTTAAAGATACTTATAACGACAAATTTTCATTAAATGAGTAGTTGAGACAGAATTTAAAATCGTCAATTTGTGAGACAAAAAATAAAGACCACCCCAAAATAAGGGTAATATATATAAAAACTTGTAAGTTTTAAAAAATACTTACAATAACTATTGAAGTCATAATTGATGTTTATGTTAGGATAGACTAATCATAGGGATGAGCGTTCAATATTCAGTTCAATATTTTTAAAGTTTAATTTCGATAATATAATAATCAATAATTGAAATAAATATCAAATACAATTTTTTTAAAGTTCGATATGTACAAGAAATCATACTTCAAATACACTAATTAAGTATTGAAGAAAAATGTATTTTGATAAGATATCTGTTCATTTGTCCAATATTTGATATGTCGGCTTTTAGAGATGGTATATATGGAAACTAGATTTCCACTTTCAAACCCTAATTATTAAATTTTAAGTCACAAGTCGATCAAGACATTAAAATCACTTTTAACGTTATAAATATGGTTAACTATTCATCCCACAAGCTGAAAAGTAAATAAATAGTAAAAATTCTCAAATTTAGGCTCCTAATGAATTTAATCAGATCAATTAGCTATGATATGCTTAAGAAAACTTCAATTTAGGATTATAGTATTATTTATTCACGCGGAGTAAGTAAACATCTAAACACGAGATCTAAAGTTTGATATTCTATATTTGAGTATTTTTAAAATATTATTTTGATAATTGTCAATTAAAGTAGATATCAAATTTCGAAAATTCGATTCAGTACAGTAAAAAATTGATTCAGTAAGTTATGCTCAGCACTGATCAAACTCCTTTAATTGCGTGTGTTCCTTCTTCGTCAATTATTTATTCATACATGATGCTTCGTGCAACTTTCATTACTCTTCTTGTATGTATGTAGACATACACATTTATGGAAATGTTGAAGTGTTTATGCATTTTAAGAGCGGCCCAAATAAATTCATTTTGACGATTAAAGGGTTTAACCAAAACAAGTTTGATTTTTCTAAAGATATGATAGCTGATGAGCCTAACTCAAACGGAAAAGCTAGTTCATGAGGAGAAGATTTTTCAAGTCTACATGAGGATAACATCGGTATATTCTCCAACCAATGTAAAATTTTTACCCACTTTAACTGTTGGGAAAACGCGGACTAGCACAAAAGTATATATGGTAAAAGTAATGGAAATAAAATGAGAAAATAACGACACCAAAAATTTTACGTGGAAACCCTTCTGAATAAGGGAAAAAACCACGGGCCAAGAGGAGCAACTGATATTACTATAGTAAGGAATTTTACACTGTGTAGTCACGAATACAACACTCAATGTGACTACTACACACTCAAAAGGAACAACACTCTTTTGGTTTCCGTCTTACTAAAATATCGCTCACACTCTATTTTTCTTCACAGACTATTTTCTTACATAGTCTATGGAATACCTCACTTTGCTCTCAAAATGGTTTTTCTCTCTAACTTGGTGTGTTCTACAAATGAGCAAGAATGCCCTATTTATAGAAGGATAAAATCATACCTATGTCACTAATGACATATGTAAACATAGCAAAGTCAAAAATGGTTGCAAATCTTACCAATTTGCCAACTACCAAATCTTTTCTTTTCAACTTCAATTACTATTCATTTTTAACAATTGCTTGTACCAATTGAATAGCTAAAGTTGACTAAAACAATGGGATGGATTCAACAAATCTCCCCCTCCAGTCTCATTTACTGGAAGAAGGTATCTTCAACTTCTTTAGAGAGAGCTCATACCCACAAGTTCTTTGCATAACTCGAACTTGTCTTTTGGTATCATCTTGGTCAGCATATCTGCAGGATTTTCACTTGTGTGAATCTTTTTGACGTGAAATGATTCATTCTCCACTTTCTCACGAATCCAATAATATCTGACGTCAATGTGTTTTGTTCTTGCATGGTACATGGAGTTCTTGCTCAAGTC
>NC_028642.1:55226176-55239856 GCF_001406875.1 Solanum pennellii
TTTAAGCATGTGAGAATATGTTATAAACAAAGTTTGTAATATTAAGCAATTAATATGTGCAAAAGTAAAGTTTGAAAATTGCAAGTTTTGAATATGAATTTTTTATTTAAAAAAATGTTTGTTTCTTTATAGGGATGATGCCACGATATTGTTGATCGCGCTCCTCCACCATAGAAACAATTTTGATTTGAGGTCGGTCTAAAAAAAAAGTTTATGTTTTTGAAAATGA
Source organism: Solanum pennellii (assembly GCF_001406875.1). NCBI lineage: Eukaryota > Viridiplantae > Streptophyta > Magnoliopsida > Solanales > Solanaceae > Solanum > Solanum pennellii. The sequence continues at coordinate 55,226,406 of NC_028642.1, forward strand.
TTTAAAAGATTTAGTTTACATGTAGGCACGTAAATATTTACACATAAGTACACATAATTCTTTTTGAAATTCATGGGTAGGTGGTACTTCCGAGGATGCGTCGGTTAAAAATTGAAACTAGACCTCATTAGTTCCTTTGACTTTCCCACTAACGATAGGTTAGGAGATAGTACTTGTAATTTATTTCAAAAATAATGTCATAATCAATCCAAAATTTCAAAGGAAGATTGAATAATGACTTTTAAGAAAATTATGTTGCAAAAAAAAAACTTTGTAAGTGATAAGAAACTAGTAGAACATTAAAGTGGTAAATTTATTAAATGCAAAGGTTCTACGATGAAATATATTTAAAGCCAAATAATTCGTTAAATGCATGAAATGATTCTAATTTAGTATTATTAAGAAAAAAACATATTGCGTCATGAATGCGGAAGACAAATAGGATTACTAATTAAATAATATTAACTAATTTTAGGGGGAGGGCTCAAATATGCACAAACAAATTCTATTTTTTATGGATGTGTTAAAAGTTATTTACAAGCCTATAGACATGATTTCTAGGTGTTCAAAAAAAGAAAACAGAGTAACTCATATATGCATGATTTTGTAAATCTAAATGATATGAACAATTTAATCCTTAGGCATGGTTTCTACGTGAAAAGACAATGCTAAAAGTTATAACATTTTAAAACACCTAATCAGCCTACTAAATTATTACGATTTGATTTTAACATTCAAAAATTAATGGAGTCTAATTATTATTTTTAAAGATTTATTAACGAAAGCGTCGAGCAAATTGAAAATTGGTTAGATTATAACACCTACCAAACAATAATTCTAGGTGGTTAAAGACAAACCTAGGCATGATTTCTAAAAAAATAAATGAACAAGTAGCATGTAAATCCCCCTCCCCTAGACGACCCCCCAAATAAGTTTATATATATATGATCTTTAGAGTTACAATTGTTACAACATTCGAATAAATAAAATAGGGAAAAAATATATATATATACATTCAAATAAACAAATAAATCTTTCTTCAATTAATCTTCAACTTGAACTTCAAGTTTGAAACCTGTCAAAGTAATCAAATAACCGTTAAGCAAAACAAATTGATTCAACTTTTACTCGAACAAAGTAATAAAATAGCGAAGAAGAACACTTGAATAATTATCGGATTCTCAATGTATTGTTAAAGTAGCAAGAGAGCAATGAGAGAAGGGAGAGTGATGAGAGAATTTTTGATTGAGAGTGAATGAGTGTGAGTTTTTAGTAGAGTGAGTCAAGTGGAGAAGAGAGGAGGCTCGTAGGAGACAATGCTTTGCCTGAACTCGCTACCTCCATGCAGATGGTTCTTTTTCGATTAGTTGTTGGTGTCGCCGGCTGACACTATTGATGGTCGTTCCATGGAGGCTGGTTGCTGCTCGCCTGAGATTGAGATGCGGCGGCTTGTGGTAGCCTGGAAGCTTCGCTTGGTTGCTGGTATTATTGTTGTTGGCTGCTTCTCGCGATGCTGTCCAGCTGCTACATGGCAGATCGCTTGGGTGCTGCCAGCGATGGAGAAAACAAGTTAGAGAAGAAAGCGGAGGAGAAGAGAGAATAGAGTTGAAGAGAGAAGGGGAGGCGATTTCCGAAAAGGGAGAAAGAAGAGGTGTCGCCAGAAAGAATGGGGAGTGAGAGAGAGGCGGGAGAGGGACAGCTGCTACTGGTGCGCTGTCCGGCAGCCTCCCTCGCTGGAAAAATGGAGGAGAGGGAGAGAATTTTAGGGATTAGGTTCTTTTAGGGTATTAGAAAATAGGAAGAATAAGGGATTAAATCTTGACCGTATAACTAGTTTAGATGAGTGGTTAGAATTTAATCTAGGATTTAACTTAAAGGATGGATGGTTGAGATTAAAAGATGGAGTCTTGAAATCAAATTGGAATGGCTAAAAATTCTAATGAAAGAGGGGCTATGATTGAAATAAAAATTGAATTAGAGTGGCTAGAATAGAATAGGCTAGAATTTAAATAATTTTATGGAAAGTGTAGGAATTACTATTTAATTAAAATACTACATATATTAAAATATTTTGTATAATTAAAAATCATTTAGATTTTAAACATTTTAAATTCATCAATAATTTTAAAATATTTTTATAATATTTACGATAATTTTATAAAGTAAAACATATTAAAATATATAATTTCCAAGCAAAATCGACTTTAAATAAATTTTAAAATACGTATTTAATCGAATAGTATCCCTAAAAATGGTTAAAGGTCGGTCAAAATTGGGTGTCAACAACATGATTCTGGGCGTCACCATGATTATCAAACCCAATAACATCATGCACACTTGTGTGAGGAACTTCATCATGATGGACTATACCATCAAAATTTGAAGATTCTACCTTCTCCGCTTTGTCAATATCTTCAATTGTTTGATTCTCCAACTTCTCACAAGTTTCTTTTCAATTGGATCATATAGCCTGTAACCAAATTCATCTAGGCCATATCCAATGAAGATGCATTGCCTTGTCTTGGCATCTAATTTTGACCTCTCATCTTTCGGCACATGTACAAAAGCTTTGCAACCAAATACTCTCAAATGGTCATAGGAAACATTCTTTCCATACCAAACACTATTTGGTACATCACTTTGAAAAGCAACAGCAGGAGATTGATTAATAACATGTGCAGCGGTCAATAAAGCCTCACCCCAAAATGAGTTTGGCAACTTTGCTTCAGAAAGCAAACATCTAACTCTTTCCATCAAGGTCCTGTTCATCCTCTCAGCCAAACCATTAAGCTGAGGAGTCTTGGGAGGAGTCTTCTGGTGTCTAATACCTTGATGCTTGCAGTATTCGTCAAATGGTCCACAATATTCACCACCATTATCAGTACGAATACATTTCAATTTCTTTCCAGTTTCTCTTTCAACTGAAGCCTGAAACTGCTTAAAGACACCTAACACTTGGTCTTTAGTCTTCAAGACATAGACCCAAAGTTTTCTCGAGCAATCATCAATGAAAGTGACAAAGTAAAGTGCACCACCCAATGTCTTTGTCTTCATTGGACCACATAAATCAGAGTGCACTAACTCAAGCAACTCTGTCTTTCTCGAAGGAGGGTAGGACTTAAAGGAAACTCTATTTTGTTTACCAGCCAAGCAGTGCTCACATTTTTCTAATTTAGCACTTTGGAAATTTGACAATAATTTCTTCTTGGCTAGAACATTAAGTCCTTTCTCGCTAATGTGGCTAAGCCTCTTGTGCCATAATGTTGAAGAGCTATCGCTCTCAACCGCATTCACCATATCAACACAAGCAGAGGCCGTAGTCCAGTATAGACCACGACGTTTGTTACCACGAGCCACAACCAAGGAACCCTTAATGAGCTTCCATTTTCCATCACCGTTGGTACTAACATATCCTTCATCATCTAAAACACCAACAGAAATTAGGTGCAGACGAACATCAGGAGCATGTTTCACATTGTTCAAAACTAGTTTAGTTCCAACACTAGTTTCCAAACAAATTGTACCAATACCAACCACCCTAGAAACAGTCTCATTACCCATACTCAAGGTTCCAAAATCACCAGGAGTGTAGGAAGAGAAAAAATCCTTCCTTGATGTCACATGAGATGCGGCACCAGTGTCCACAACCCAGCTTGACTCATCACAAGCAATATTTATCATGTTTGTGTCAAGAACGGTAACAAGATCTTCGGTGGTGACGGTGGCTAGGAAATTTTCATTGCCATCTTCTTTAGTTTCCTCTTTGTTTTTGTTCTCCCTCTTCAACTTCCTGCAGAACCTTTTTGTGTGCCCTTTCTTGCCACAATGATAGCACTCAATATCCTTAAGTCTGCCTTTGGATTTGCTCCTATTTTGCTCTCTATGCTGAGAACCATGAGTTTTATTTCTCCCCCTGGGGCCAGTTATCAGGACATCCGACGAAGAGGAACCTTGAGTTTTTCTTCTCATCTCTTCGTTCAAGACACTACTCTTGGCGGAATCCATAGAGATCACACCATCCGGAGCAGAATTTGACAATGACGTTCTAAATGTTTCCCATGAATCTGGTAGGGAACCAAGTAGAAGCAAGCCTTGAATTTCTTCATCAAATTTGATGCCCATAGCAGATAATTGGTTCATTATCCCCTGAAAATTATTCAGATGGTCTGTCATCGGAGAACCATCATGATACTTCAAACTCAACATCTGCTTTATTAAGAACATTTTGTTGTTGCCAGTCTTTCGAGCATACAAACTTTCAAGATGCTCCCATAGGGTTCGAGCATGTGTTTCCCCAGAAATATGGTTCAACACATTATCGTCGACCCATTGCCTAATGAATCCACAGACCTGTCTATGCAACAGATTCCACTCTTCATCTGTTTTATTATCAGGCTTTACAGTGGTAAATACTGGTTTGTAAAAATTCTTAACATAAAGCAGATCTTCCATTTTTCCCTTCCAAATGGCATAATTAACACCATTCAAAGTAACCATTCTACTTGTGTTGGCTTCCATTGTTTTCCCCAAAAAAAATAGTTATCGCAAATCAAAGTAAATCTTTTCTGATGTGGAAGTTCAGACTGTGCTGCAACCACAGAGCATACTCAGATAAAACCTTGGCTCTGATACCAGTTTGTTGGGAAAACGCGGACAAGCACAAAAATATATATGGTAAAAGTAATGGAAATAAAATGGGAAAATAACGACACCAAGAATTTTACGTGGAAACCCTTCTGAATAAGGGAAAAAACCACGGACTAAGAGGAGCAATTGATATTACTATAGTAAGGAATTTTACACTGTGTAGTCACGAATACAATACTCAAAGTGACTACTACACACTCAAAAGGAACAACACTCTTTTGGTTTCCGTCTTACTAAAATATCGCTCACACTCTATTTTTCTTCACAGACTATTTTCTTGTATAGTCTATGGAATACCTCACTTTGCTCTCAAAATGGTTTTTCTCTCTAACTTGGTGTGTTCTACAAATGAGCAAGAATGCTCTATTTATAGAAGGATAAAACCATGCCTATGTCACTAATGACATATGTAAACATAGCAAAGTCAAGAATGGTTGCAAATCTTACCAATTTGCCAACTACCAAATCTTTTATTTTCAACTCCAATTACTATTCCTTTTTAACAATTGCTTGTACCAATTGAATAGCTAAAGTTGACTAAAACAATGGGATGGATTCAACACTAACACCCCTTTCACACCTGAGCCCAATTGGAGGGTATAACTTTGATACCATGTAATGATATAACAAGAACGACAGTAGTCCCACATTGATAGTTAATGAGATTGATGATGGATGTACTCCTTATAAGGGTTGAACAATCTTCCTTTATTTAAACTAGTCCCAAGATCTAATTTTACATGGTATCAAAGTAGAGCTCATCTAATTCAATTTTGGGGCCCCAAAAAAAATCAAAATTGCCCATGCACTAGATGCTAAGCACTAGGTGTGAGGTGGAGTTGAAAAATGGGGTGTTAAAGAATGGTGCGTGAGTTGAGGTGTTAAAAATGGCAAAAGTCCCACATTGATGGTTAATGTGAACTCCTATGAGATAAATGAACTCTTTATAAGGATCGGACAATCCTTCTCTTTTTGAGCTAGTTTTTTAGGTGTGAGTTAGACCAAAAATCCAATTTAACATTCACTCAATCACAAAAGCTAGCTCATAATGAGAGAATTACCTGAATCCAGAGTACGCGTCCATTTTCCAACCAATGTGAAACTTTACCAGTCTAACATAGTTAAAGTGGTAAAATGAATATTGTGCTCAAGTTTGATAGATTTAAATTGATAAATATTAACAATGTATATCTTTTTAAATTGATAAATTTTGAAGAGGAGGTTAATGTAATTACACAAATTAAGCATTACACACTTTAAGACAGTGTGGACAGATTATAAATAGCACTTTTCTTGTCTTACTCATCATTTGTTCACAACAAACCTTAGACACACTCAGACCAAAGTTTCAGAGTGGTGGTGACCCCCTCCCTACCCCGCCCCACCGCCGCCGATCTAGGTGGTGAACAAATTAAAATCATCCAGAAAAAAAATTAAATCCAAACAAACACAGGTATAACTTTGTTAAAGATGTGTTTTTGCATGCAAAATTCTTTAATTTTAAGCTAAAAAATTTGATTTTGTTACTCAATTCTTTGTTAAAGATGTGTTTATCATTTTTTTTTGCTTGATCAAATCATGTAACAGACCAAGATGTGTTTTTTCACTTCTTTTTTTGGTTGATCAAATCAGGTAACAGATCAAAGAAGAGAAAATCAAGAAGTGAAAAGAACAAAGAAGTTGATTTTTTTTCTTCTAAAATGTACTTAATTTTCTGTTTGAATTTTGCCTGTTTCTCTTAATCATGGTTAAAAAAATTTAAAGACTAACAAATCATACCAGTCAGCTCTTGTAATCCAGAATTCTTGATTGAGTTTTTTTTTTTAAATAATATAATTTTGTGTTTATGAATAGTGGTATTCGAGCAATTAACACTACTATAAAATGATACATTGTTTGTTTGGCCGCGCATAAGGAATAAATGATAATTGTTGTATATAATGAAACTCGTATTAATTTGTGAGTGAATCTATCTTTTGTGTGATAGAATGTGGAACAGGAATATGTGTATCAATGTGGAGATTCAACCTTTTTTATAGGAAATTTTGTGTTTATGAAATAGTGGATTGGTTAATTAGTGTATCATTTGATTGTGGTATTGGAGTAATTAGCACCACCTTTATGATACATTGTTTATTGGCAGCACATATAAGGATAAAATGATTTTATTGAATAAAACTCGTATATGCGCGAATAATCTAATTTGTGATAGAATATGGAGCAAGATTAAGTGTATCAATGCGGAGAATCAACCTTTTTATAAGAAATTATGTGTTTTGTGTTTATTAAATAGTTGATTGGTTAAGTAATGTGTTGTTTGATTGTGGAATTGGAGAAATTAACACCACTCGAAAATACATTGTTGGTTTGGCCGCATATATAAGGGAAAAATGATGGTTGTATTAAATAAAACTCGTATTAAGTTATGCTTGAATCAATCTTATTATGTGTGATAGAATGTGGAACAAGAATTGGTATATCAATGCGGAGATCCAACCTTTTTATAGGAAATTTTGTGTTTTGTGTTTGTTAGAAGATTGGTTAACTGATGTGTCTTTGATTGCTGTATTGGAGTAATTAATACCAGCATAAAATGATACATTGTGTGTTTGGCCGCTTATATTAAGTGAAAATGTTTACTGTTCTATTGAATAAAACTCGTATTAAGTTATGCGTGAATTAATCTTATGTGTGATAGAATGTGGAACTAGAATAGATGTATGGACGGAAACTCAACCTCTTAAAGGAAAAATTGCGCTAAAGAAAGTAATTCATGTTAAACAAGGGGATCGGTGTCCAGTTTTAATTTTTTAAAAGTTCGATTTTCTGTTTAAAGTTTTTAAATTTCGGTTAACTACCGGAAAAATGGAACATAAGTGGTATATGTTTCGGTTATTCATTTTTTCTATCTTGATGTTTTAGGTGCAGGTACATTTATGTCTCCATGGCCTAATTAAGCTGCCTCATGTCCTTCCTTTCTTTCGTCCCGAGTGCGATGCCAATAATCAGGTTCTTATTACTCACTCGAAAAGCTCTACTTCAGTTATTTTGTTCAATGACACAAGTTTAAAATTTATATAAGCTATCAATTATATACATGTCTTGAGAAGTTGATTTTCATGAACAGTACCAAAAAAAGTTAAAAATTGTTTTGTTGGAACATCATAAATCTTTGAATAAAGTTTTTAGAATGTCTTAGTGAAGTAACTTGGATAATTATTTGAAGGAATATCTAGGTATTCTAAAGTATTGTTAGAAGATAAAGATTACTAGAAGAATAGCTAGAACCATCCATAAACAAGTATCAACCCAATTCACGAAAGGCTTTTTTCATAGCAAAGTTCTTTTCCCAAAATTCTCCTTACATGCCTTAGTTATATCGTCTGATATTAGTCAAAGAAGATATCTATTCTGTAGTTGAATCTTGGCAAATACATATATTAGACCTTAAACTTGGCTTCAAATTTTAACTTTGACCTCCAACTTTCATAATGCACAAAAAGGCACTTTAACTATCCAATTTTTAAATAAATAAACACATGAGTCCTACATGGCAAAATACACGTAGGACACCACGTAGGACAAAAAATGACATGTTGGATGACATGTAGGACTTGTGTGTTTATTTGTTCAAGTTTATGCAAGTTTAAGTGTCTACTTGTGCACACCCAAAGTTGAAGGGCATAAATGTGATTCGAAGCCAAGTTAAATGACATATTTATGTATTATGCCTTGAATCTTCTTATATTAGTCCAAGAAGATATCCATTCTACTTAAATTATGCTCTTAACACTAAAATTTCATAGTTATTAATTCCACTTACATTTTAAATAACAACGGCAAGCCACATAATCAACTCGTGCCAAGACCAAAGCTCACTTTTAGTCAATATTTTTATTTATTACCTCTTTAAATACTTTAATCTCGACTCCTTGACAAATTACTTTCTTGAAACATACTTGTCGATGTTGTTAGATTTATATCACGTTAAAATCATAACTTTGTTCCCTTCGTATAATATCAAATCACATCTACAAAAGTTTCTGACTTTTTCTTTTGGTATACTGCTCTGCTCACAAAGTGAATTGAATGGATCTTTCTGATTATGAGAAGTAAAATGAGATTATTGTTCGATCTTTATGATCGAATCCCCAAATTTGTATCTTCTATTGTTTCATCCGATCTCTAGTTTACTATATCCACATTTCAGCTGCTTACACATGTATCATTAACATAAAATCACCATAGAGTTGTTTGAGAATTGTTTCAGGTTCCAATCTCCCGTTAGAATTCTCAAACAAAGAATCATGAAAATTAAAGAACTGAAAATTAAAAGATTTTTGAGTTAACTTTGCAACGTGCTCACAATTTGACTACTTGTTAAGTTTATTTTGATTTGATTTCCTTGATTCTAAATTCATTTGTTGCCAATTGTCATTATACATGAACCAAAGAAAAAGGGCCTGACACTTCTTTCCAATATGTGAAAATAGTAATGCGAAAATAATAATTCAAACAACTGAATCCACATTTATTTGGTTAATATTACTAGTTCACTTTGTTACATCTCTCCTCTGCTTAGTCAAACAGCTTGTTTCCGTTCCACAGGAATCTTTCAATCAACGCTCAAGAGAGAAACAAAAATATTCAATGCATCATGTCCAGATTCATTGTTAATTCTCATTCCCACACCAATTATTTCATCAATAATAAATTAAACAAGTTACATTAAAAGTAAAAAGATATGTCACTATTAACAACTCCATTGAAGTAACTTGGTGTAACCACTAAGTGAATTTGCAATTAAAACTAATTTTCATTTAGTTTTTTTTAAGTTGCCATTGTTCGTATAAAGGACCCGGACTCCATTTTTTTTATGATTTGCCCTCCATGGAACCAACTTCAATAATTAATTTCACCAAGCTCTTCAAATATTCTTGTGATCATTATTCTTTGAAAAGAGCTTTTGCAAAACCCACTTTTACCTCATCTAAGGTGAAGAGAAAATAAAGTTGTCAAACATAGTATTGGAAAGGTGTCTTTCGCCTGATATTAAAGAAAAATCTCAACTCTTCTTTACTATGGGAGCGTAGACATTCCAGTACCAATTATTTTTTAATGACACACGTGTAATATTTTCAAGCCCCAACAAGGGAAATGGAGGGATCGGATCAGGAGCCACGTCGAAAAGTTTCCTTTTTGCATCGATTGGTAATGTCCTCGAGCTCGAGGTTTCAATCTCTTCATAGTAGTACCCATTGACTTACGGTTTACTGACTAAATTAGTTTTGCTGGAACCAATATTATAATTAGTAGAATGTGACTAGTCGAGTTGCACACAGGATGACCTGAACACCACAATTATCAAAAAGGAAAACAATATTTGTGATTAAATTGATCTGTTTACTTTTTTGCAATTGCGATACTCTTCTTTGGCATTTCTTTCTTAGTTGGTTGTTTTTATTTACTGATGTGTCTGTTTAGTTTTAGCTTATCAAAAATAGTGATTAAGGATTGGTTTTTGCATTTACTTGTGGGTCCTCTGTTTTTATTGTCCGCATTAAAGAAGTTTGCAATTTGAGTTTCACATGCTCATTGCGATACTGTTTGACTAGAATTTATGGTGTTATTCGGATAAGCCTCGACTTGAAGGAAATAAAGTTCTTGTGCTAATATGTTTTTCTCAGTGTTTAACGTTTTTGTGACTTTTCTAGGTTCAAAGCAGTGACAAAGGCAAGTATTCATCAATGCGAATGAAAGATATTCAATGACTGTTGGCTGCATGTTTTAAAATGAGCTATTCCTATATCCACAAAGATATTTCTTCTGCGTGAGATATCTCTAACTATCGAGAGGAAAAACTTTCATAGTAAAATATACACATGGGGTGGAAGAAAGGTAAGCGCGTTTGGAGAGTGGGAAATAATTCAACTGTTGATGCAGCTAACGATGCTGTGCGAAATGATTCATCTGTTGATGCAGTTAATAATGTTGGAAATGTGAATAGTCAAAGAATTCAGAAGACGGATGCTGATGTAAGCAATCGTGACTCGATAAACTTGGATTCGTCACAGGCTGATATCAATGCTACCCGAACAATTTGTGGTCGTGAACATGACGTTTGTTGGGCAGTGAATGAGGCTCATGGGGCGCAACTAGCCGCTGAAGCCATTGAGATGAGGAAGGGCTATCCTCTTGCTGAGTTTGAGAAATTTATTCGTTCTGCCTCTCCAGTTATATGTCCATTTGTCCAAGGTGGTCAAGGTGCACCACTAAGCAGGGGTGAGATACCAAATATCTCTTTATGGAATTTGTGGCAGTGGTTTGAGAAACACGGAAACTATGGTTTAGAAGTAAAAGTAGAGGAATGTAAAACTCGTCATCTGAAGTTCAGTGCATATTTTAATCCCTCTTTGTCAGCCATTCAGCTCTTCAAGGATAATCGAACTCAGGGTTCACCTACAGGAGACTTCCACACAAGATTTTCTCTACTTGTACCTAATCCTTCTGTTGAGAACTCAAGCTCTTCACGAAAAGAGAATGTTGTCTCTTACTCCAGGGCATCTTCAGATTGCAGTGCTGCAGATCCACCAGTTGAATCTAACTTGTCTGATGAACTTCTGTTTGAATATTTCGAACAAGAAACACCTCAAAATCGTAAACCGTTTTTTGAAAAGTGTGTGGTACATCATAAGTTGTTTCTTTTATCATTTTAGTTGTATTGTTTTTGTTAGCAATACTAGTTCTTTTTTATATATCATAACTTGTTTCTTTGGCTTGCTCCAACTACTCTATTCTAGGATTCAAGAACTTGTTGCTGCTGCTGGGCCTTCAAGTCGTGGAGATCCATCAATCCTACAGTCTGCATGCTTACCTGATCTGCATCCTCATTCTTGGTTAGTATCGACATATAACTGACAAATATTTGGAGATCCATCAATTTATACTATACATATTTCTTTAGAGTCGGTCTAAAAAAGAATGTTATTTTATTATTTGGCAACTGTTTAATGATACTATATGTCCCACTTATTTGGCAAAAAGTCTACAAAGGTGTACTCTTCTATTTATGTTAAGGATAGTTTTGAAATATTGCAAAGTCTTGTTTCATAAATCGGTGCCCAGTCAAGCTATTACATCATATAAATTAGGTCATTTTAAATGTGTCATGTTCCATAGTTCCCTTATTACGTAAGCAGAGACAGTTTGTGGTTAGTATTGAAAAGCTTCTAGTATATGATGAAGATATTTAGTTTTTGAATATGTGAAGAACAATCCAGGCTTGCATACGTCCTTTGTATGCGAAAGTATAATCGTCTTCAAGTTCTAGAGCAGACTTCTAATGGTACTTGGTGTATTTGCAGGTTTTGTGTTGCATGGTACCCAATTTATAGGATACCAACCGGCAACCTTCGTGCTGCTTTCTTGACCTATCATTCGCTTGGACATTATATTCACAGAGGCCAGACACTTGACGCCCCTGCAGGTGTGGTTTCCCCAATTGTGGGCCTCCAAAGCTACAATGCTCAGGTATTGATAACTGCGCAGCTACACCTTTGAATGCGTTTTAAGTTCACAATTTAGTAATTTTTGCTCTTTAATTCAAAGCTCATGTTGTTGTTTTTTCTTTTCGTTTCTATGAATGGCGAAACTAGGGTGAATGCTGGTTTCAACCAAAGTACCTAAATGAAGTGACCCTGGATGTAGTCCTACAAGAACGAGTAAAGACACTGCAGCAAACTGCAATTTTCATGTCACGAGCTGTGGGAACGAATGGTGCAGCAGCACTCTTCAACAAGCACCGTGATTATGAGTTTTTCGTGTCTAGGTGGCATTAAATATCGTGATCTATCATTCTTGTGATTAAAGTTAACCTAGCTCAATTTGAAACTTTTTTTTTTCTTTTAGGACCTGCTTGTTACTTCTGATTTAAATAGATATAGCTTGAGTCATATGGTCATCGGATTAAAGTGTACAACTTTCTGAAATATGTTCTGTTATGTGCAAAATCTGTTTATTGCCATTGAATTCTTAACTCTTTTTTCCTCCATCTAGTTGCCTGTTTAGAAATTTGGAAGATGAGTTATCGATTTTCTGTATGTTTTCATTCATAACCTGTCGTAATAGCTGCCAATAGTTCTTGAGCAACAGAAATGATTTCTATTTGTTCCTCAGATCTGACAGTTCATGTTACTTTTTCCTTCCAACGGATTTTATAATCTTGGTTGTTTCCAAGAGCCTATTTACTTGGTCTGGGTCTCTTTTGTTAACTAAAATTTTTGACTTAATCTTTTATTTCTCTTTATGCTGTGGTAAAATTCAAGATTCACAAATGAATTGTTTAAGTTGTTTCATTCCTCATCTAGGTTCTGATAATCTTTTCGCTTAAAACATGTGATTGGAATTTATGATTGTATTGTTTCTTGGTTAGAATGTGAAAGAAATATGTTAGGATTGGAAATTAAGTGTCTTCCTCTGCTTCTCATGGTTTCCTCCCCTCTCACTGCCCTCTTTAAATGCATACAATTAAAAAAAAAGTTGTGTACTTCTCCACATTTAAATGTTTGGTATTAAAATACTATGTTAAACTTGTTAGTTCTTAAATTGCTTATCTATTGTATTGCTGAAGCTTTGAAGTCTCTTTCTGTTTTGCCAAAACTTTTTCTTTAGTATGTCCATCTTGTTGGAAATCGTATTGATAGAAATATGGAAAACTGCTAGTTTTTTTTTTTGTAGTCCTACACATCTCATATTTTGCATAGATTAGTTCAACAATCTTGCACCAGCATATATATATATATATA
>NC_028642.1:55240163-55277504 GCF_001406875.1 Solanum pennellii
TATATATATATATATATATATATATATTTGATTGCGGTATTGAAGTAATTAACACCAGCATAAATTGATACTTTGTTTGTTTGGCTGCTTATATAAAGAGAAAATGTTTATTGTTGTATTGAATAAAACTCGTATTAAGTTATGCGTGAATTAATCTTATATGTGATAGAATATAGAACTAGAATAGATGTATGCACGAAAACTCAAACTCTTAAAAGGAAAAATTGGGGGTCGGTGTTCAGTATTAATCTTTTACAAGTTAGATTTTCAGTTTGAAGGTTTTGAAATTTCGGTTAACTATCGGAAAAAAGGAATTGAAGTAGTTTATGTTTCGGTTATTCATTTTCTCTATCTTGATGTTTTATGTGCAGGTACATTTATATCTCCATGGCCTAATTACGCTGCCTCATGTCCTTCCTTCTTTCGTCCCGAGTGTGATGCCAATGATCACGTTTTTATTACTCACTCGAAAAGCTCTACTTCAGTTATTTTATTCAATGTCACAAGTTTAAATTTTATATAAATTGTTAATTATATACAAGTCTTGAGAAGTTGATTCTCATGAACAGTACAAAAAAATTTTAAAGTTGTTTTCTTGGAACATCATAGATCTTTTAATAAAGTTTTTAGAATGTCTTAGTGAAGTAACTTAGATAATTATTTTATAGAAATATCTAGATATTCTAAAGTATTGTTAGAAGATTAAGTTTACTAGAAGAATATCTAGAACCATCCATAGACAAGTATCAATGGGGATGGTCTTGTACATTTGCGATAAAATCAACCCAATTCAGGAAGGGCTTCTTTCATAACAAAGTTCTCTTCCAAAAATTCTCCTTACATGCCTGATATCCATTATGTAATTGAATTTTTCGATATTAGTCCAAGAAGATATAAATTCTACTTAAATTATGCTCTTTTAACACTAAATTTTCATAGTTATCAATTCCACTTACATTTTAGATTACAACTCCAAGCCACATAATCAACTTGTGCCAAGACCAAGGCTCACTTTTAGTCAATATTTTTATTTGTTACCTCTTTAAATACTCTAATCTCGACTCTTTGACAAATTACTTTCTTGAAACATACTTGTCGATGTTGTTTGATTCATATCACGTTAAACTCATCAACTTTGCTCACCTCGTATAATACCAAATCACATCTTCAAAAGTTTCGGATTTTTTTATTTTGGGTATATTGCTCTGCTACCAAAGTGAATCAACATGAATCTTTCTGAATATGATCGGATCCCAAAATTTGCATTTTCTATTGTTTAATCCGATTCCTAATTTATTATATGCATATTTCAGCAAATTATTTCCGGTGTATTTCAAACAAAGAATCATGAAAATTAAACAAATGAAAATCATTGTTAAAAGATATTTTATCTGACTTTGCAAGGTGCTCAGAGGACTGTTACGAAAATCTTAAGGCCTATCGTAAAGATATTTCAGGTTGCTTTATTACAATTTCACGACTTGTTAAATTTATTTTGATTTGATTTCCTTGATTCGAAATTCATTTGTTGTCACAGGAACCAAAAAAAGGCAGACTTCTTTCCAATATGTGAAAATAATAATACAAACAACTCAATCTACATTTATTTATTTATTTGTTCATTTTGTTACCTCCCTCCTCTCCTTAGCCAAACAACTTCTTTCCGTTTCACAGGAATCTCTCAATCAACGCTCAAGGGAGAAATGAAAATATTCAATGCTTCATCTCTGAAATATTCATCGACATACATTCATTGTTAAATCTCATTCTCACACCAATTATATCCTCTTTCAGTTTAGGTTCTGAATTAAAATAAATCAAAATAAATTAAACAAGTTATATTAAAAGTAAAAAGATATATAAACACTATTAACAACTCCCATTGAAGTAACTTAGTGTAACCACTAAGTGAATTTGCAATTAAAATAAATTTTCATCTAGTTTTTTTGAAGTTGCCGTTTTTGGTATAAAGGACCCGGCCCTCCATGGTACGAACTTCAATAATTAATTTCACCAAGAACTTCAAATATTCTCGTGATCATTGTTTAGCAGAGAATATGGTGAGAAGAGGAGATCTGACCCCTGTATTGTAATGAAATAATTGGAAGCTCATTTATTCTTTGAAGAGAGCTTTTGCAAAACCCACTTTTACCTCATCTAAGGTGAAGAGGAAATAAAGTTGTCAAACATAGCATCGGAGAGGTCGTCTATCGCCTGATATTAAACAGGATCTCAACTCTTCTTTAATATGGGAGCGTAGACATTCCAGTGCAACTTATTATCAGGTAGATCTAGCACCGTTTTACATTCATAATATACTCGGATTAACCAACTAGTCTAGACCTATTATTTTTTAATGACACATATGAGATTTTCAAGCTCCAACAGGGGAAATGGAGGGAACAGGAGCCACGTCGAAAAGTTTCCTTTCTGTGTTGACTGGTAATGTCCTCGAGCTCGAGATTTCAATCTCTTCACAGTAGTACCCATTGACTTCGGGTTTACTAATGTCTAAATTAGTTTCACTGGAACCAATATTATAATTAGCATCTGCTGTTGCTAATACTATGTTTTCTCCTGTTTGTAAAAAGAATATCAAAAGTGGTACATTGATGAAACACATAAGATCAGTACTTGCAATTTATAGTAACTTTTAATCCGCTCTTTGAAATATACTAAAACTTTTTCCTATTTTAAGTGGAACTCTATAATTTGTATATACACAACCCAATCCTTTTTCTTATTTACACAATATAACTTTTCAACAACATGAATCAATTATAGAATGTAAATTTGATAGGTTTTTGAATCATGAGGTCTCAAGTTCGAATTCCACTAGAGACAAACACTAGGTTATTTCTTTCCATCTCTCGTAGCCTTGGTGGACAGAGTTACCTAGTGTGGAAAGGTTTCTCATGTGACTAGTCGAGTTGCACACAGGCTGGCCTGAACACCAAAATTTTCAAAAAGGGAAACAATATTTGTGATTGAATTGATCTGTTTACTTTTTGCAATTGTGATACTCTTCTTTGGCGTTTCTTTCTTAGTTGAGTTTCACATGCTCATTGGGATACTGTTTGACTTGAATTTATGGTGTTATTCGGATTAGCCTCGACTTGAAGGAAATAAAGTTCTTGTGCTAATATGTTTTTCTCAGTGTTAAACGTTTTTGTGATTTTTCTAGGTTCAAGCAGTGACAAAGGCAAGTATTCAATAATGCGAATGAAAGATATCCGATGACTGTTGGCTGCATGTTTTAGAATGACCTATTCCTATATCCACAAAGATATTTCTTCTGCGTGAGATATCTCTAACTATCGAGAGGAAAAACTTTCATGGTAAAATATACACATGGGGCGGAAGAGAGGTAAGTGCGTTTGGAGAGTGGGAAATAATTCAACTGTTGATGCAGCTAAAGATGCTGTGCGAAATGATTCATCTGTTGATGCAGTTAATAATGTTGGAAATGTGAATAGTCAAAGAATTCAGAAGAAGGATGCTGATGTAAGCAATCGTGACTCGAAAAACTTGGATTTGTCACAGGCTGATAACAATTCTACCCGAATTTACACTATACACTTTTCTCTAGAGTCGATCTAAAAGAGAATGTTATTTTATTATTTGGCAAATGTTTAATGATTTTATCTGTCCCACTTATTTGCCAAAATGTCTACAAAGGTGTACTCTTCTATTTATCTTTAAGGGTAATTTTGAAACATTGCAAAGTATTGTCATATTTCGTATATCGGTGCCCAGCCAAGCTATTACATTACATAAATTGGGACATTTTAACTCCTTTATATTCCTTTGTTTCCTTATTACTTAAGCAGAGACCATTTGTGGTTAGTATGGAAAGGCTTTTATTATATGATGAAGATATTTAGTTTTTGAATATGTGAAGAATATTCCAGGCCTGCATACGTCCTTTGTATGTGAAAGTACAATCGTCTTCAAGATACCAACCGGCAACCTTCATGCTGCTTTCTTGACTTATCATTCGCTTGGACATTATATTCACAGAGACCAGACACTTGACGCCCACGCCGGTGTAGTTTCCCCAATTTTGGGCCTCCAAAGATGCAATGCTCAGGTATTGATAACTGCGCGGCTACATCTTTGAATGTGTTTTAAGTTCACAATTTAGTAATTTTTTCTCTTAAAATTCAAAGCTAATGTTAATATTTTTTTCTTTTATTTTCTTTTCTATGAATGGAGAAACTAGGTGAGTGCTGGTTTAAGCAAAAGTACCTGAATGAAGTGACCGTGGATTTAGTTCTACAAGAACGAGTAAGGACACTGCAGCAGACTGCAATTTTCATGTCACGAGCTGTGGGAACGAATGGTGCAGGAACACTCTTCAACAAGCACCATGATTATGAGTTTTTCGTGTCTAGGAGGCATTAAATATCTTGATCTATAGTGTTGATCAACTAATTTGGCTTCAACTGTAATTTGAGTACATATGGTTAATTAGTTGATCAACACTATAGATCAAGATATTTAATGCCACCTAAACACGAAAAACTCATAATCATAGTGCTTGTTGAAGAGTGTTCCTGCACCATTTGTTCCCACAGCTCGTGACATGAAAAATGCAGTCTGCTGCAGTGTCCTTACTCGTTCTTGTAGAACTAAATCCACTGTCACTTCATTCAGGTACCTTTGCTGAAACCAGCATTCGCCCTAGTTTTGCCGTTCATAGCAAAGAAAAGAAAAAAAATAACAACACTAGCTTTGAGTAAAGAGCAAAAAGTACTAAATTGTGAAACCTAAAGCGCATTCAAAGGTGTAACCATGCAGTTATCAATACCTGATTTGTGTCTAGTGCGGCATCTAAACAAGCTTGACTGGTAGGATATCTGTTATGTTCCTTTCAAATCGAATCCGAATGGGATAAGGAGAACGTCGATCACGCGAATTAGAAGTTATTAAGACATGGAAGGATTGCTTTTCTCGATAAGAAACCAGTGCAGAAAGTTTCCTTTTTATAAAGGAGTCCTACAAAGAAAAGGGAGCGCATATTAAGTCAAAGTGTAAACATAGGTATAAATCCTATAAAAAGTAAGAAACGTGATCAAAGAAAGAAATAAAAGGCGTAAATAAAGAGTTCAAGAAAGAAATGAATCACAGTGAAGTCAAGAAAGAAAATTGAAGACAAGTTCGAGTTAAACTAGGAGTTCCACACGAAGTAGAAATCCTACGCGTAAAGTTTCAAGAAAAAAAGGAAGCCGAGCACAAGTAGGATAGATTTTGGATTCAAATTCGCTCGAGAAAATTGTCCACTTACATAGAGAGAAGATCAAAACACGATCAAGATTTTGAGAGAGTTTTAAAATTTACTTGGGCAATGTTGCGAGTTTGTGATAAGATTGTAGTTAAGAGTTTTGATTACAATCAAGTGTGTGTAGTATTCGTCTAACAAGTTTAAGAAACTTGACGGAAAGTAGAAGACTTAAACCTAAGGTTTTTGTCTTGGGTAGCTAGGAATTGAAGTTTATAATTTCTTAGCTAGGAATTAGTGTTTATAATTCCTTAGATTACTAAGGTGTGTAATCTTTTTGTTGTTTGGGGTTGAGATAAATAACAAAAAGTTGTGAACTAATTATTATTTTATGAAATTATTTATTAGAACTCACAAACAGTAACGAACAAGTAGTCAGTATGTGTTCCTTTACAGAATAAAGGGGGTCAGAATTCCAACAATTGATATCAGAGTCGGTTATCTTAATCAAAAGTCTAATAACTCAAGATAAGATCACAATGAATTTTGCACCCTTTCTCGGGCATGGTCAAGGGCAACACATTAACAGACCACCATTAATGGACAATTTTACTCTCTTGGTGGAAGACAAGGATGAAGGATTTCATCCAAGCCGAAGACTATGAACTATGGGTTAGAATCACTGATGGGCCTTTAATCCCTACCGTTAAGGATAATGAAGGAAACAATGTTCCAAAACCTAAAGAAAAACATGGAAAAGCTGACTACAAAATGTTGGGATAAAATGCAAAGGCCAAATGCATACTTGTATGTGGATTAGGACCTGATGAGATTAATCAGATCTCGAGTTGTACCTCCGCGAAACAAATATAGAATACTCTACAAATGCATGCTCATGAAGTTACAACTCAAGTTTGAATATTTAGAATTGCTAGGCTATGCTCTGATATGAAGCCTTAAAGATGAAATCCGATAAATCGCTTCAAGATATATTATCACTAGATTCACTATTGTAGTAAACGAGCTAATCACTTCAAGGTATATGATCACTAGATTGACTACTGACATGTATTTATATTACCCAAAAAGGGGATCTGGATATTTGAAAAATAAAATCAAATGGGTTTATATTAAATCCAATCAACCTCCCAAATTAGAATGTTTTCTAACTTATTTATAGATCCTTTAGTTTATTTAAAATTTACCTCTCTTCGTTGTTCGACTGGTCGGTGAAATGTACCATAGCCACCACTATCCCCACCTCCGGCGAAACCCAAACCACCAGCAAAATCCTTTCTCGATCTCCCCCCTTGCACTGATTCGAAACTAGCGAACTCCGCTGAATCAAGAAAAACCTCGACATAGCAACGATATGCACAAATCTTGTTAGTTTATCTTCATGTTTGCGACGAACAAAGCTCGAATATCACTTGACGAGCTTCGCTATCTATGTTGATTTTTGCTCTTCACAATCCAATTCCAATGGATGGTATTTAAAGTTATAGTGAAGTTACTTTAGGAATTTGAAGGAGAAGGAAGAAGAAGTTTCATTAGGGATTTGAAGAAATTGGAAGAATATAGGAGAAAGGGGAAAGGAATTATAAAGAAAAATGAAAAAATGTTAAAATAATCAAATTTCCACGTGTCAAGCACGTGAAATTCACATATCAACACAGATGTGGTTGTGACTTTTTAAGGGTGTAATTAATTCAATTTTAAGTAGTTCGAAGGGGTGATAGAACTCCGACAAAGTTAAAATGTGTAGTTGGAAATTCGAATATAAATTAGGGAGGCTAGTGACCATTTTCTTAATAAAATAGACAGAAAATTTTAGCTCAATCTTTCTTCATCTATTTAATCATTTCTACTCGGGTCTTTAAAACGTATTTTTCTTGATATGTATCTAGTGCGACATACAATGAATCTCTACTCATACGATATCCTTGCACAATGATTGATTGAATGCCTCAACAACAATATTGTCAAATCTTCCACTGGTTTTTTTTTCTTTTTTTGAAAATACACACTTGGGGCATCGATTTTAATTTTTTAAAAATAAAAAATTGACAAAATCACGGTTGTAAAGGATTAACAAAAGGAGCTTTGGGGAATTTTCTGATGATGTATTCAATCTCCAAAATCTGTATATATACAAGAACTTTACATGAAAATAAAATAATAAAGAAATAAATTACTTATCCACTTGTCACTTTCTACTGTACAATGTATAACAGAAAAATATTCTCTACATGTAAGTCACGTGAGTGAAGCTTCCTTGAGCTTCTTATTTCCTCCAGCTGTCCCTTGATCAAATGGACGAGATTGTTTATCAGGTAATTTGATCAAGGATTCTGATCCTTCCACATCACTAAGAGACAAAGTCTTGATGAGCATAGAACTTATCGAATTTTTTATTAAACATAGAGTTTATATTCTGTCTAATATTAGATTTAAAACTAAGAATAGCTGGAAATTATTATGATATAAGGATCTAAATTAACTTGATGTCAAAAGAAAGAACAGCCAATACCTAAGGACACCACATCAAGGGATTAAAAAAATGGAGTATATTTCTGAAATTGGCAAGGTAACAATAGCAATGGTGCGCACCAGGGAAACAACAAAAACGTACCCACAAGTGGGTCTGGGGAGGGTAGTGTGTATGCAGCCCTTACCACTAACCTTGTGAGGTAGAGAGTTGTTTCCAATGGATCCTCGGCCCAGGAAAAACATAAAAAGAAAACAGCCAGGAAAAAGAAAGCAATATCATCAGATGTGGACCTCTTAACTGATTTCACATTGTGAAGGATAAAATAAGCGGAATTGAGGTGACAAAAAAAAACATCAAGTATCATCAACAGGATAAAGATGCTGGCGTAAAGATATGAATGCTGTCATACGCATCAAAATTACAGTGTATGTCTCAAGTTTCTTTCAATGTACTCAAAAGCAAAAGACAGAGAAAATCGCACAAGTCTGTTAAGGTTTTACGCATTAAGCGCAATAAAAGACACAAATACAATAAAAATAACTATAATCCTAAACAACAGGTGTATCAACAGAGGAGTTAAAAAAACTACAATTAAACAAAATATGAAGTCAAAATCATGCCATCCAAGTTCAAGTATCATCTTGAATTTTTTATTCAAATGAGTGTATGCAGTTCGAATTTCCAGCAGCGTTTCTGTTAGATCGAAAGAGATTTTGATGATTGACAAATAGCGGAACAGATGAGTGCGACTGGAATTAGGAGAATGTCAACCACGCGAAGTATAAGGAAATGTTTAACATCTTAAGTACGCAATTTCGAGCCCTACAGGGTGTGTTTCTTGGAACTTCTTTTATCCTGATGACATCCTGTAGTAAAAACCATTGCTCCTATGCAATAGCTCGCAATTAAAACCACACAAATTCACAAACGCAAACTACACAAAAAAGGTAACCCGCACTAGGCAAACTTGTGCGACGAGCTCGATCAAGAAGGCAAACCTCTTACTTATGTTGGCAAGGGGTTTCGAACTTGAGACCTCCGGCATGGAGTCTCAATCCCAAACCACTGGGTCACCCCCAAAGGGTGAGTTCTAGATGCTCCTCTCTGCACCTTATATAAAGAAAATAATTGGAAACTCAAACAAGGCACAAAATTATCCTAGAAAATTCACTGCAATCTCAACTCTCAAGTATACATGACTTTTAATTATCTGAGAGGATTATACCAAACACCTGATTAAACATCTACAAATATAGTAGATTTGGATAAAATTCAGAACTATAGTACATACTTTAACCAAGATCCTCCTAGTTTGCTTGTCCATGTCCTCCAGGACGTGGATTCGGCTCCCCATGAGTATCATCGCTACTGCTAACGTCACCATCATTCATCACTTCATCGTTGCTTCCCCCACCTCCAGTACTGCTGCTTGTCTCAGCATGTGATTGCAACCCCCTTAATAGCCCTGGTACTGAAATCCTAACCCTTCTCTCCACTGTTCCACGATTCCCCCGACTTCCTCCACCTTGTGCACCCATAGAAAACAAAGCAGCATAGCTCTCCATCGTTCCACCATTCCCCTGATTTCCTGCATCCACAGAAAACAAACCAGCATTGCTCTCCACGGTTCTAGCATTCCCCTGGTTTCCTCCACCTCCTGAACCCAGAGATAACAAACCGCCATTGCTATCCAATGTCCCCTGATTTCCTCCACCTCCCGAACCCAGAGAAAGCAAACCACCATTGCTATGCAATGTCCCCTGATTTCCTCGACCTTCTAAACCCAGAGACAACAAACCAGCATTGTTAGCATTCCTACGTCTCCTATTCTCATAGACAAAATCATCGGTAGGCAACTCAAATCGACATACAGGGCACGAATTACGCAATTCTAACCAAGGCAAAATACAATTGCGATGGTACATATGCTTGCAAGGCATTTGTTTCACCATTTCATCCAGCTTAAAATCATCTTTACAAACAGCACATTGGGATAAATCCGAATTCAACAACTCATCACTCACCTTAACATCAGGAAGGCCCAAAACAGCCGATCTAGCAGCAGGTGGCGTACCATTCATGTTCAAGTCACTCATCACGAGATGCGGCCCCACAGTAAAGTCACCAAAGATAATCGGTACCTCATTCTCATGATTGTTTTCAAGCAGCAATTGAATAGTTCCATCACCATCCCTATTCATGAACGTAACAGGGTCTACTTCAACTGGTGATTGGCCGAAACCACTTTCGAAGAGTGCAGAAACTTCATCGTCGCTTCCGTTACCGGAATCGGTGGGGAAGGAAAACGATGAGTCGGGATTTGCTCTGGTAACAGGATCTGGAGAAGGGGATTCTTCTACAAATGTACCATTGCAATTAGGGCATGAGAGTTCAGAATTTGTTAAGCTCACAGTGCTCTGACATCCATAGCAGAAGTAATTCAGAGCTGAACTTCCGGCCATTTCTCCGCCGCCAGTGTTCCCCGCCGACGACATTGGATATATAAAAGAGAATTATGAGTTGTAACTTCTAAGTGTAGTAAGTATTTATAGAGAAAAGTATGAGAGAGACCACAAGAATTTATCTGACACATTTTTTCAATGTCAGAATTTATAACCTAAAGTCCTGTATGGACATCATTAATTAAATCAAGTAAAATGATTTTCACTATATTTAATCTATATACGAAGATTAGAGGTGCTCATTTAGTATTCGGTTCGGAATTTTTAAATTTTCGGTAGAATAACATGCTAACGGAAATACCGAACTTTTGAATAATTTGGTAATAGCATTTTTAAGTTGGAGCGCTTGTTCTTATACGACTTTCTTTCCCTGTGTTTTATTACTCGCAAATAATATTTCTTCATTTATCTTTTTATGTGTTGATATTTTATATGACCGACATAACACTCGATCTATTAGATATTACGACTCTTTTTGAAAACATTTTCGAAAGAGTTGGCCAAAAAAAAAAATCTCGCTCTTATTATTTTTATTTTTCAATACAAACACACGATATAATAGAAAATCTAACTAAAAAAAAGTTTTTGCTAAGGAGTTAGAAATTAATGTATGCACCCCAAACACAAATGAACAATCAAATGCAAATTGTAATCGAAGCATATGTACCTAATCTTTTATGACCATTTATAATGCTAGTAAAAATACTAGTAACTAGGAAATACTATCCATTGTACAAAGTAAATGTATCAATTTGTACCATTGTTTAGCACAATGAAAAGAGAATCAAATAACAATTTCTTTTTGTTAACTAATAACAATTTATATATATATATATATATATATATACTAGTCCTAGAAACGTACATTGCAAGTGTGATCCCTACTATTATATAAAATTTATATAAGCTTAACTTTATAAATATAAAAATGATCGCGTTTACTAATTAAGTTGTTAACATTCCACATCGATCGTCGAAAGATTGACTTGAAGATTCCAACATGCCTGAATAAACCAGAAAATTGAGAAAAATTATTACTTTCAAACTGAATAAATCAGAAAAATTGAACCAAACTGATAATCATCAAACTGATGGTTATTTTTCGTTTGGTTTAGTTTTAGAAACTTAAAATACCGACTAGATTAATTTTGTTTTGATTTTAATCAATAAATGATCTAAATGAACTATGAACACCCCTAATTGTGATAAAAGATAAAAAAATAATAATTAACAAATGAAAGTTATAACGGAATGTTTATGATGATTTTTTCCATTAAATAAATTAAGAGCTATACAATTAATAAAGAGAGTTCGAGAAAGGATTTAATTCACTTGCAAACTACTGGATTTATGTTTTCTTGACCATTTATAGACTATAGTCTTTTGGCATTTAATAGGTAACTACTTCTATTTTTACCTTTATCCTCAGGTTGGACTATATTAAAAGCCGGGAAAAGGGTTTGATATACCCCTCAACTTTGTCATTTGGAGCTGATATACCCCTCGTTATAAAAGTGGCTCCTATATGCCCTTACCGTTATACAAACGGCTCACATGAATGCCCTTATTTTGTGATCGTTTTTAAATTTTATNTATGCCCTTACCGTTATACAAACGGCTCACATGAATGCCCTTATTTTGTGATCGTTTTTAAATCTTATTTTTTAAATTCATTTTTNAAATACTAGTAACTAGGAAATACTATCCATTGTACAAAGTAAATGTATCAATTTGTACCATTGATTAGCACCATGAAAAGAGAGAAATCAAATAACAATTTCTTTTATTAGGTAATAATTCTATATCAAATATAAAGATATTAATGTCTTCTGTCAAATTTCAACCTGAATATCGTAAGTTTAAAATTTTACTCACTAAACCCTTGACAAGCTAAAAGAGTTAATGAGAATTAAGGAGTTTTCTCAAATAGTGGCAGTTTGATGCATAATTACTATACATTAACATAACCATACTTCTAATAATTACTAAATATAATAACTCTTTATAGAATAAATAACACACGATACATTGTGATTCAAGAGAAAATCACGCAAAAATCTTTTAAAATAACAAAATCCAGTAGAACATCCATATTTTCAAACTCTAATGGCAACATGAAGGTTAAAAATCAGTCAAAATCTACATTTGTAAGTATAGTATCAATGAATCTAAATAAAGAATGAAATGTTATATCATTAGATTAAAGTATATGTATCTACAAGTATAGAGTGCATCACTGTATCTCAAGTATGGTTGTGTATCATTGTTTCTAGCTTTCTGTTTGTCCAAGTTAACATAACATACTTTATTAATGAATCTAACTTTAATTTTTGTGTGTATCACTGTCTAAGCTTTTTGTTTGTCCAATGTATGACTAAATAAAGAATTAAATATTATATCATTTATCACTATATTTAGAATGAAATACAGTTAGTTGTTTGTAATGTATTATAAATATGGAATATCACTGAATCTCAACCTGTGTTAAACATGCTATGTCACTGTATCATTGTGTTCTTGGTATTTACTCAATCTGGTGTCAACTTTATTCAGTGGTATTAAGCTGTCCCCATCAGAAAACATATTTTTGATTTTGTTTTGAGGAATTTCATTCAACTTCATTTGTTGAATTCAACAATAAGTTAACAATTAATGTTATATACATAATACATTTCATTTTCCTTTTTCTAGAATAGAATATTACAGCTGCACTTGCAGAGCTTGAACTTTACCAGAACAGCAAGAGAACTTTCAAAAATGGGGCAAACTACCCTCCCAGCCCTAATATGTCATATGAGGCTACAAAAGCTAAATCAGCCAAGTTTTGTTTCCCATCATTAAAGTAAAATCAACCTACTTCATCTTTCTTAGTACTGTTTGGACTTTCCTCATTCGTATCAGCAATCAAGCTTGTGTCTGTTTTCCTTGAATCTGTTCCACGTGCACGTTTCCTGGAATTCCTGTGTGAAGAGGCAACAGAAGATTGGTTCGACTGTTCAGGCATGTCAGAAGCACACTTCGGTATTGTAGGGTGATCTCTGTCCTGCTTTGTTTTCTTTCTAGACCTCTTGGAACAAGTAGGATCTTGGGGTTTGCCAGCAGAATTACTGGAATGTCTAGACTTTGACTTGACTTGGGGAGAAACAGTCCTAGGTGGATTCGAATTCAAGTATAGAGAACTGGGCTGGTCATCCGTTGCTTTGTCAAACCTAGTAGCATGGATTTCAGTAATGCTACAAGAATTTCCTTTTGAATTACCATGTGTATAAGGTACATGTTGATCATAAGAGTCTTCCAATGCAACTTTATCCATCTCCTGGCCAAAACAAAGTTATTGAGCAAAATAAAAGTTAGCAGAAAAGTTGGTACAAGTCTCCGTAAGACTGCAAATTCTGAGGTTTATGCTGGTCTTCTTTTCTTTTTGATGAGAAGATAGAGAATGAAGCTTATGATTGTAACTTAGTGTTGATGCAGTAGTTTCTGGGTGCACAATGTTTCCTAAAGTACTAACAACATACATAACATTATTACTTGCGCACAGATGAAAAACAAAATTATCAAGCTTGTGGAGTAATAAGAAAGATTGGCACCTAACCACTAAACACCGGGAAGTTCCTGACATTCTTTAGTACAAAGAAAACATGATTGACAGAATAACTAATTTGGGAAGCAATAACTGGACTGCCTTAATAGAAGTCCTAGAAATTTTTAGCAGAGTTATTTTCAAGAGGTACCTCATTTTCATCATTGGTTATCTCCTCAGATTCAAATATTTCCTCTCCTTCTGAGTCCTCCATCTCCTCACACTCAAACTCTACACTTTCTCCTATTTCTTCCTCTGAGTCACTTAGCTCTTCCTGCTCCATCACAATTTCTATAAGAGACTGGTCTTCCAAATCATCAACGCCATTTCCAGTTTCTTCATCGCTGGACAAAATCCTTGCAGTGGCACCTGAATCACTATGCTGGGTGGTTCTATTTGGAGTTCCATTGTTTAGAGGATTTTGATCTCTAGAAGCACTAGTTGGTGACCTTTCCATGAAATGGTCAGCCACCCCTCTGCTTCCAATGGCTTTCTGTTTACTGGACGTGAAACTCAAGTGCATCTCCAAGTCAACCTCATTGCTTTTTCCCATAGGGCTAGAGGGTATACCACATGCAACATTTGAACTACTATCAACAGCATTCTGAACTTGAGTGCACCATCCTCTTGATGTTTCTGATGTACAAGAGGGTCGTGTAACAGTAGATGCAACTTCCAAGTCACAATTTGCATCATCAATTCTTTGCAGAAGCGGATGGAAGTCAAAACCAGATGACATTGAAGTTTTATCCACAGGATTAGAAGACTTGTCAAGAAAGTTAACAGTATGGGCTGATTGGTGTGGATGATGAAAGAGGCTAAGATTAGGCTGACAACCTGAAAAGAAATTGAACGAACTGGATGTACTAAAACTAGAGTTAGACTGATAATGTGGAAAAGGACCATCTTCAGGGGCCCGGAAGAGCAAAGGATGCATCCTTAGACCTGACTCATCCTTTTCTTCTGTAACATTCTTATTATCCTTAGACAATCTGGTTTCCTGTAGATTCTGATTACTTATATTGTTCCTCCCGGCACTACTGCTTAATGGTCCATCTTTCACAAAATAATTAGTACATGGTTTTGCAGCATTTGCAGTTTTTGGGACTGCATTGTCTCTAACACCATCACCGGTAGAAGCATCCCCACCAAAAGCCCTCGGACATGTTCCAACATGATAGCTTTTGAAAGCCGACTGAGACATTACTCGAACAGATGGTGGAAGATTAACAGGAGGCAGACCTGGCGCTAATTTAACTAACTGCCCATTGTTAAATTTACGGGTTCCGTTTCCCCGCGAAAAAGACTCAGTTTCTGACGACCTTCAAGTCAGATGATAAGTATAGTGAGTTAGCACAATGGAAATGCAGAATGTCTGCAACCTCAAAAAAATACATGAACTACGAAGCGAAAAAAAAAGGAGTACAGTGATGCAATGAGTACCTCAGAGAAACAGGGAACTCATTAGAGATATGGGATTGCCAATTTCTAGAACCACCGTTATTCATCTTTTCAGCAACTTGAGAACTCTCCACACCCAATAGCTGGAGTGGAGGAATTTTCTCTGCCAGGTTTGACATAGAATGATTCACCTGGATGCTGGATACAGAAGGCCTCCAATCTGCCAAAAAGGCCTCATGAACATAAGCTTCCTCATTTCTGTCTGTACAATTATCTGCACCACAATTTCCTTCGATGGCGCTGTCAGCAACATCATCCTGCATTTTTTTTCATGAGCAAACACATGTTTATATATAACTGCATCCAGTTGATGCATTGGAAATTACAGAGCATTGAAGTTATAGAAAATTCTCAAAAGTGTAGGTACCAATAGAATCCACTCATCAATCATTCAATTAACTCAATTTCAAAAACAAAATAATCACACAATTAACTCTGCGGTCTGCCTCAATCACAAACTAGTGATTTTGGCATCAATCGACGGACCCCAAAACATGCTAAAAATGCATCAGAACTCATCAGCCACATCATAATATAAAAACAAAGGATTTACATTTTAGTCTCCTCTTAACACAGGTAACACTTGGTAAAGCCTCTTTTGCTTAAACTGTCCTGAGGTAGACATGCCTCATGAACTACTATCCAGCCAAAGCACGAAACACTGGGAAAACCTCTAGTTGCAAAATAATTTACCAAAAACAAGAAGAAAAAAAATTCTACTACATGATGGACAACTCTTTGGCACCAACGCATAAACATTTATATCTGTAGCCATGCATGGTACAGGCATTCTCAGCTTAGCTAAAATACTCTGCAAGTACAAAAGATCACAAACAGACCTTAACTATAATACTGATAGACAATAGGTCCCACTTAGATGGGACAGATTGCTCAAGTGTGTTTATAAATCAATCAACAATCAGTTACACGTCAAGCACAAATTTGCTGGGCTCAGCTTATATGAATCCTCTACACTTATTCCAATATATTCTAACCCATCTCATTCCAAAATTGGTCCTTTAAGCTAAACTAAGGGTTCTCTAAAACTAGCTATATCTCACAATAATATTTGGAATTAAAAAGAAGGAAACTGACATTTAGTATAGCTTCAAAAGGGTTCTGTTGATTCTAATCAATGATAACTTCTTTAAAAAGTAAGTTAGTAACTGTTGGCTTAGAAGAACTAACGGCTCGTCTATTTAAATGCCTAATCTTTAAACTATTCACCAGACTGTAACAGAACATACTGGTGAGTCAGATACGTCTTGACAAAGTACACCTTTCCAACATACTGGTGAGTCAGATACGTCTTGACAGTGGATGCAAAACAGCAGCTTGAATGGAAGACGCAATCTTACCTTCTTTCTGGAAGAAATATGCCAAGTTTCTGAAGCACCAGATTTTAGTTTTTTTCTCTCTGATTCATACAACCGACGTTTTGCCTTCTTACTAGCATCAGATATGTATGATTTCTGTGTTCCAATAGCTGTGCGCCATTGCCGGGGTAACAAGGAAGGATCTCTATAAGGAACAATAAACTTCCACACGGACATCCAATCAAGCTTGAACACCTTCAGGCCCTGCGTGACCATGACCATGTAAACAGTGAGGCAGCGACAATAGAAACGATGATACAGTGTAAATGTATGTTGTCATGTATATTTACCTCTTCAATACGTGCAACCTCTTCTGCTGTCAAGGGAGAGTTTTTCATCCTCCGAACAGCCTACAATAGTCATTACAACATCATTTACCATGCTCAATGACCATGATAATCAATCAAAAGATCTGAATAACATCGAGAATAATCAATCAAAAAATGCATCCTAGCAACATATTTTGAAACTACTGAGTAACCGCAAGAAAAGATTATGATTAATGGATGCATTGTTATTGCAAGTTTCAACTTGATTTGATGAATCGGGAAATCATTGTAGAGTTAAAGACATTCTTGGAAAAGTTGAAGGAGTGGAAGAGAGATCATCAATTTCAAACTGGCTTCAACATCTCCAGCATGTCCCAAGTCCCAACAGATGAATGAATAGATTGGGGAAGAGCTTTTGCAGGAACTTTTTTGGCAGTTAAAATGGAGCCGTAATGTTATCACTTTGATTGTTTCTTAATGTTCTATGTACAATACTGACACTAGTAATAAACCTTTATTGGATTATCAGGTGCTTTAGATGATGAGCGATTCTTCTGTCGGACAAAAATCTGCAAAAAAGGTCAAGTATTTCACCATGTTAAGCACAAGGCTAACACTAAAACTACAATGAAATCAAGAGGATAAATAACTGACAGCAGAGTTGTTGCCATCAAAAGTGCACATAAGAATCACCTGATGCTTAGATTTGCAAGGAAGATACCGCTGCTGAATTGCTTTCCAATCTGTATTATACTCCATCAAACCCAATGCTAATAGTCTGCACCAGATGCCAAGGTTATATTACTGTACTAATTAATAAGGTAAAAGCAAAACATCAACATGTGGGTAAAATGGGGATCATCCATAATATACAAATTTAAGAACCTTGTAGGGAATCGATGAAACTGCCTTAGTGGAAGACGAATAATACACTATACTTAACAAAGGCACAATTAAAAGACTAGTAAAATCTTTATTTCAGAACAACTACAAGGCTCTTACAGATATAGGTAATTAGCTTCACCCAGTTGTTTTCATACTTAATAGATGTAACAGAATTATTTTCCTCTTTACGACAACACCTAATATTGTGTCATGCTGAGAAATAAGTTGCAAAGATCATTCATTTGTGAGAAACTTAATAATGCTTTTTCTCCATAAGATATGAAACCCAACATTCCAACTATGCAACCATGAACCGTAAATAATTTACTACTTTCTCATTATCATGCTGAGAAATAAGTTGTAAAAGAGATCATTTATTTGGGAGCATTTTCAGAATGCATTAACTTTTCGTGAGATATGAATTCCAACAATCTAACTTTGCAAACTCCGAACCCAAACTAAAATCACTACTTTCTCTTTTCTTCCTATAGCAGAGAGTTTAATTCACCACCTATCACCGTCAGAGACTGACGAATGTGGAGGAGAGCAATACGAACTAGCAAAAGCAAGAAGGCACCAAAGTTGAAACAATTTTACAATCACGGCCTAGTCAGTAAAACAACTCATTTCATAAGAATACTGCTGTTGCACAAAAATAAAAGGACATAAACTCACTCATCCTCTGCATCAGTAAAAAGCACCCGGTTTGCTACCATTGCAGGGGGTGGCTTGTGAGGATACAGAGCAGGATTGAACAAAGGATAGAAGCGCTGAGCTAACTTAGCAATCTCATTTGGAACAGAAGCAACAGCCTGTTGTTTAGCTTTTTCTACTAATACAGCAGCCAGAGTCTTCTTTGATTTTCGAGAAATTGATGAAGAAGGAGGTACAGAGTTTGAATATAAGGAAGCCCGACCATCAGGTTCGGCAGTAAAATGAATATTTTGCACAGGAAACAAGGGTTTCTTCTCCGAGCAGCTGTCTTTCAAACCTCCTACTTGTCGACATTGGTAATCTTGCACAGCTGTCAATAAATATCACCAGTGATAAATTAAAGAAAGTATCATAAACTGAAAAGAATAAGAAAATCAAATGAAATTTAGTGTTCTAACATAATATACCATGAGAAACGTCATCCATGAAGTCTTTGACTAATTTGATCGGAGCCACATCAAGAACAGATAGTATTGGACCATTTATATGAGGTACCCAGGAGCCTAAAGGGCATCCCACCTGATTATTTGTAATAGCTTCATGCCTTCCTCTTGAAGGAGAAATTCTTTCAAAAGGCTGCACCAGGTTAAGTCCAGATGAGCAATCTCGCTGCAAATCATGTGCTGAAGATATTTTGTTGGTAATTTGGAAAGGTGAAATATGCAAAGGTTCATCAGATACCGAAGGACAAACATACGGGGAGAAGAAGCAAAAACTGGGATAGGGAACACTCCTATTTGCTAATACTTCATCACGTTTACGAAGCATTTGAGAAATCAATTCCCCAACATTAGAAGCAATGTGCCGTTTGGCCGGCTCAAGAACACAAACAGCAAAAACCTGAATAAGAAGTTGAACATGCTCATGTATCAAACAATGTAATTGTCCTATCTGATGGGGTGTAAATCCATTCACAAAGCCATCATTTGCAGGCAGCAGACTGGATGGAGGCATCATGCCTTTCGCACCATGTACGGAATAAGGAGAACTGGGAAGATATGGTAACAAAGGGCGTAGTGGCCTATCTGACAATCCTAAAATCTTATTCTTGTTCTCAAGAGAAGATCTTTGGCGCCTGGTTTGCCTAGTCTTAGGTCTTCGACCAACAGCCTCGTACTCTTCAATATCATCCTTCAGATGTTCATCAAGGTCACTCTCCAATGCCTCCTCAATTTCAAGCTCAAAATCTGCATCATTGTCTTCATCTTCATCATCAACATTTTCATTATCTTGTATATTTCCAGAATTTCCATCTCCACCATGTAAAACAGCTGCAAGAAACTTCCTGTACTCTTCTTCATCGTTGACATTCTGAAGATCATCCTCGTCATCAGTCTCCTGAAGAAATGTCTCAAGTTCATCAAGTGTAAAGCTAGCAAGTGAGTAGCGTGCTCTAGTACGCTTACATATAGCATCCTCATTATCCATATCTATGATGGATCTACCTGAATTTGCTATATTATTACACCCTCCAACTGAAAGATCCTCAATGTGATCACCCCCTCCATTCAACCCAGTCTTCTTGCTATTTGAAATTCCACTTTCAGGTTCGGTATCTAGAGTGGAATCTCTCTCCTTAGGTTCAGAAGGCGAAATTTTCCTCAAGTCTTCTGGACAAGCCGCAGAAGAAGCTCTATTTCGCATCACAATCTCCTCACCAAGTTCTTTGTCACCAATGAGACAATCCTGTGAAAAATCTGGCAATCTTTCTTCGCAACAAACTCTCAACGATTCATCAATGTTCTGCCCACTGTCAACGGCATCAGCATCCAGACCTTCGATTTCTGAGCTCAAGCTTGAAGAAGCATCTAGAGAGGCAGTTTCTTTTAACAAAGGATTAAAATCCATATCCTCTTCCTCATCTTCATCATACGCATTCTCATTGTCACCCCTGTCACAATCACCATGAAGGTGTTCACTCTTTTCTTCATCAGCCTCTTGTTCTCGAGGACTTCCATTGTTGGATAGGTTGCCGCGTACCATGAACAAATTCTCCTCATTGGACTCCTTAACTTCAGTAGATAATGCAGTTGAGCTCAAAGACATCTTCAGCACAATATTTGAAATAGTTTATACCGAGAGAATACTGACAAACATTTGAATTAACAACTCAACTGTATCATAAAAATGACAAATATTTGCCTCTTCCTCTAAAAGGCTCCTCCACAACAGCCTGTTGACATAGAAACCAACTCTAATTTTACACTTTCACATGATTTCATGGTGAACATAAAAAAAAATGTTTAAAACTTTTTTCAATTTTTAGAAAAAAACAGTCAGGAATATTTACCTGAGGTCTATATGAAATTCAATGGTTATTATGAAACTAACAATTGAACAATGGCTTCAGAAACAGTAAACTTGCGGTTCGCCCAAAGCTCCAGCTGTTTGGAGAAGGTGATTAAACCACTTTAATTCATCAAAAACTGCTTCTTTTTATGCAAATTTGCTGCTGTAACGTAGCCAATTCAGGTAAATTATTGACAAAGAAGAATCAAAATACCTAATTGATCGTAGAGAGCGTTCAACAATGGCCGATCAAACACAAGCCACTGCCAGAGAGAAGGATTTTGCGTCTTGGATTCGGAGGGTGAAAATTGAGACCCGGAAACCCGGTTGGGTGGATACAGTGTGACTTTACGTTTTTGCCCAACTTTTTTTTTTTTAACGAGACGTGTTTTTTGTTTTCCTCAGCAAAAACTTCCACTAAAATCTACATAAATTAATATAAATAGGAACATGAAATTTTGTTTTTAGCGATATTACTTAATTAATAAATTAATATTTATTAATTTAAAAATAGATCGAGATTTAATGAATATTAATTTTAATTATATCAAAATTATTATATCTTACTAATTTATATGTCATATTTATTGATTTCACATAAATATTAAATTTATTATACATAAAGTATAATATATGTGTATGATTCATTGTAATATATATTTTTTTGTTAAATGTTTCAATGTAAAGAAATTCAAGAATTCAATCATTCATTGTAATATTATATATAATGTTCATTGTTCCTTAATAATAAATTATTATTCATTGTATTTTTATTAAAAACATTTATTGTATGAAGGTGAGAAAAAAAATACACAAGTATCCAAAAATGGCTTCTCATTCAAAAGAAGTCACAAAATCAACAATTGAGTACAAAAGAGATCATTTCACATACACTCAAAAAAAATTTATAGACGTGGCACAATATTAAACACACTCGAACGATCAGTTAAATATCTTTTGGCTGACTTAGAAAAGGAGGATATCAAGCGACACAAGCCAAAAAATATCTAGACATGGAGAAGGTTGTTTATGAGTGGTTTCTCCAATATCAAGACTGTGTGAATATAACACGAGAGTTAATTTTGGAGAAGACAATAGATGCAATGAGACTTTCATATCCTCAACAAGATTTTGAGCACAAATTATCTCTGGATAGGCTTGAAAAATTCAAGCTAAGACATGAAAGTATCAAGTCATTTCGTCGTTTTTGAGAGAACGGTTCAATTGATATACAAGACATGAAAACGAAATTGGAATCCATAAAAAAAAATTAGATTAATTTACTACGGGAATATATTTTTAACATGGATGAAACTAATTTATTTTACAAGTTACAAGTTGATCATTATTCTCTTGCTACGAAACAACTTGAAGGTTGAAAATACGACAAAGAAAAGCTCACAATTGTTATTTGTTGCAATGAAGATGAATATAAAAAAAAACTCTTTTATGAATTATTGGAAAATATGCGAAGCCACATTCCTTTAAAAATGTCAACATGAACAGCTTGAATTGTTACTATCGTGCAAACAAAATATCGTAGATGACAAGTGTAGTTTTGTATGAATATATTCGTTGATTTGACCACAAAATGCATGGAAGACGAGTTTTGCTTATCGTAGATAATCGTTCAACCCATAATAAAATATTGAAGGACTACAAAATGTTGAATTGTTTTTCTTGTCACTCAACATGATATCCAAAATTCAACCTTGTGATATTGGAATAATAAGAGCTTTTAAAATGTATTATCGTAAAAGATTTTATCGTAGGATATTAGAAGATTATGGAGTAGGACAAACCGATCCAACAAAGATTAATATTTTGGATGTTATCAATTTTACAATCCCTACTTGGACAACAAATGTTCAGCAGGAAACAAAAATAAATTATTTTCGACACTGCAAAAATTCGTTCGAGAGATGCAATCTCAGTGATTTTGAATGAATCCACTTGTGAAAACGTCATTCTTGAACTTGAGGCCATGATTATAATCTCAGTTACCACAATAAAATAGATATTACTAACCTGTTGAATTATCCGCGTGAAAGTGATACATGTTCAGAGATCCAAAGCTTAGATAGAATTATGGATATGATCGGAAAAAACAATATTGATGACGAAGTTGAAGATGATACTATACCATTGGAAACAATTACGCGTAAGAAAATGTTTATCACATTTAAAACTCTTTACAATTTTATATATGTTAGCAGTTTGGAAAGACAACATCAAAATTCTCAGATGCAACAAAAAAATAATTTTATAGAGGGTACCCCAAACAAAATAATCCTTAATTGATACTAAGGGTAAAACATGATTTTTAAAAAAATATTTTGCATACGTTAAAAGTGAAAAATAAATAACTATTTTTTAAAATAATGAACGAGTAAAAATAAATATAATGAGAAAAAATATATATTGCATTTTAAGATAAAAAATATATATAAAAAATATATTACAAATTTTTAACTTTTTTAAAAGAGAAATGCGTGATCAAATATCATTTTAAATTTTGGCTTCAAAACTTTCTTTTGTATATTCTAACATCATGTAAAAACTAATAAGTAACAGTACGGTAGATTTGCACTATTTTTTAAGTATTTGGCTATACTTTAAATAGCAGTCTTATAAGGTTCTACTTACGCAAATAGTATCAAAATTTAAACTTAACGACAACGCAAGCCCAAACCCGAATTCATCTCCGGGTAATGTAATACGACATTTCAATTCACAAATAGCAAGGCTTGAGACTTTTGAGTCAAACTAGGGTTTTGCTTGCAGAAGAGTAACTCGTCGGAGAAACAGCATCAGCAGCCATGGCTAGCACCAAAGTACAGAGGATTATGACCCAGCCCATTGTAAGTATCTTCCTTCTTTCCCATTTCTTCGTATGAGCAATTTTATTTTTGAACACGTTTTTGCGCTAAATTTGGGATTTTTTTGTGTTTTTTTACAGAATCTGATCTTCAGATTTCTTCAGAGTGTAAGTTTACTATCATACGTCTTTGTTTAAGTTTTTTTTTTTCAGTTGAACGACTAAACAAAGGCTTAATTTCCAATTACTGTTTGAGTTATAATTTATGTGATTTTTTTTTGCAGAAAGCGCGCATTCAGATATGGCTATTTGAGCAGAAGGATCAGAGGATTGAAGGACGTATTATTGTATGTTTTATAACTTGTTCTCCAGTTCAAAGAAGAATATTTTTTGCTTATAATGAATTTCCTCCTACCAATGTTTGTGAGACTTACTTTCTGGTTCATTCTCTTAGTTGCTGATTAATATTCCCTTAGCGCGTGCAGTTATTTAAGTTATTTCCCAGAGTAAATTCAGCATAGAATTTAGAGGCAACGCCTCCCATTTTTGTTTGGGTATGTAGGGAATTGCTTTATTTATTTCTTATATTGAGTAAAGATCCATAGAGTTTAGTATATCTGATTTTGAATGAGCTGATAAATGAGCAGCCCAGGATAGAATTTTTGGCTATCAGATTTATCTTTAAAATGGTTTTGAGATAATAATAAAGTGCATAATTTGGATGTATTAAGGATAAATTCCCAACAAAGGAATGAGGTAGTAAAAGAAAAAGAGAAACTTGACTAAATAATCTGGCTGTTGGAAAGCTCGGCAAGGAGAAAAGCAGTTTAAGCCATATCCCTTTAACTATCAACTAAATACTAATTATATTTTACAAGTCATGTAGCCTTTCTTTTCGTTTTTTTTTTTTTTTAAATTGCAATAGAAATAGTACCTAGCATCTAGCTTCATTGTTGTCATGAAAACTTCCATTTCATGTAGCAAGCTCGTAAGTCATACTTGACATATAGGTATAGGTTTTAGATTATAGCTCACTGTTAGTTCCTATTGCTAAGCACACAGGCCTATGTAGTTGGACCAGACCAAATAAATGTTGTAATTATATGTAAAGTCTAGACTTAATGAACACATTTATTTTAGTTTGTTGTGTCAATGCTTGCATATACTTGAATTTGGGATAAACTGGACTGCTCAGAGTTTGAAAGGAGGAATTCTCTAAAGAAATGTTATAATGAAATATCCACATTGTATAGCCTTGTATTAAAAGAGCTATAACATTTTCAATTGTAGTCATTTTAAGAAGTGTGGGTCAAATTATTGAGAAAGTGTGTTCTGGGGCTTTTGCCTAAAACCTAGGGTTAATTTTTTTATCATTGATTCCCAAGTCAAATCTACATTGCGGGGATTATTGAGAAATCATCTGTTTCCATGCGTGATTTTTACATTTAGTTTCGAGTATTTGTTGGCCTTCAAATTACGTTACCTATATTGTTGTCAAGATTGCATATGGATAATTTGTTTTTTTTTTGTGTGTAGGGTTTTGATGAGTACATGAATTTGGTTCTAGATGATGCCGAGGAAGTCAATGTGAAGAAGAATAGCAGAAAGCAGTTAGGTGTGTAGTAAATAACTTTCAACCTAAGGCCTAGCCCGTTTCTCCCTCAGAATTACAATGAAAAATCATATTCTCTACTACTTTTGTCTCTAAGATGTCTTTGTTTCCTATGCAGGGCGGATTCTTCTGAAAGGAGATAATATCACATTGATGATGAACACGTATGTTTTTTACTCATTGCTTTACCCCTTTTCCTGATGCACCTGAAAACATAGTTAATCACTCCTAACAAATAGATCATAACTGCCATTTATGAAATCTCTCCCCTTTGGCAGTGTAATGCTGATATATTTTCATTTGTTTTCTCTCTATTCAGGGGGAAATGATTTCCTGTTAGCTGGATCTTGAGAAGAAGTTCAATTTTCTGGCAAAAATCAACTATTGAAACGTCGTCTTTGTGGACAAGAAGCAGGATGTTAGATGCACATCATTGAGTTTGAACTTCCATTTATGTTTTAATATATGTATATTCAGCATGGTATGCTCAGATCTCTTTATACAGTGAAGAAGAGTAGCCTTATGACCATTTCTCTCTATGTTGGTAGTAACAATTATATCGCAGGTAAAGAATTGTGTTAACTTGAGAAATCAAGTATTATATGGATTTTTCATGTCTAATATGCTTTTTTAGGGTGGAGGTATTGCCAAGCCATGGTGCATGGCTAAATTTACATGTGATTCATTCTCAACGTTATTGTTACAAATGGATCAGTAAATCTTCGAGTGAAATTTCTTGTCTCTCCAAACAATCATATAATCGTTTTTGGGACACACTTAGAGGAAATGATCTTTCGTAATATCTCCGACGTTAGGATAAATATGATTCTTTCGCTCTAAAAAAGAAGTCTTGAATTCGAACTCCATCAGGATGACATAAAAGATTACCCCTTGAAAGGGTAAATTAGATATCGAAAAACAAATAATTGAATTGTCAATTCGAACTTCTCCAGCTAGGTCTGCCTGCTATTCCGTACGTCCTTACAGACATCTTAGATAGTACCCCAATTACCCATTGTCGAGAAAAATGGGTGGCTTTTGGCAAAATATTCAAGTCAGCATTAAAAGAATGTTGGAAATTAAAATTTAAAAGATTTGTGAAAGTTACCCCTCCGTCCCTTTTTACTTGTCCACTTTTGAATTGACACACCTATTAAGAAAATAATTAATAACATAGTGAGTTTACCATTTTATTCCTATTAATTATGAAGTTGATAAAAAATTTTACATTTTTCAAAATAATTAGTCATTTAATTGAGGGTATAATAGGTAAAAAAAAATTTGTCATTTCTTGATTTGTTAAAATGGACAAATAATTAGGGACGAAAGAAGTATTGTTTTATAAATACTAGGCTTTCAAAATTAATTTTCAAATCATTGCAGGCTTTTAGACAATTTTCAGTTGAATGAAAGATTTAATAAGAGTACTTAAAAATTACTAAAAATGAATTTAAATTGGGAAAAAAAGTTGAGAGTGTACATTAAAAATTGTTGTTTCTCTAAATATCTAGGGGTAAATTTCAGCATTTATTTGGGGTAACTATTTATAACCAAAAAAAGTGTTTTATATCAGTGCCCCCCCAAAAAAAAAAAAAAAACAAGTTGGCATATTTAAAGGGGCAGTGAGGCTAAAGACAACAAATTGCTGCTACTCTTATAATATACTCCAATCTGTTTTGCTAAAGGGGCAGCTGCTTGGGCACAACACTGTGATCAACAATTTGAAGTACGGTATGCTTCCTCTGTTTTCTTCTTCAACCATTTTTCTTAAACATTGCATAGTGGGTAGGGGATGTAGTATCAGGGAGGGAATTATAGGGCGGGGAATCGAACTCTCACTAACAAAGATGAAAGTTTAGATAGTAAACCAACTAGAGGTACTAAGATTCTGTTTTTCAATATTTTGCGAATTCTTTTTCTTCCCGTTTTAATTATCTGTTGCTGCTGTGTTTCCAACTTTATCATTGTTTCTCAATCATTACATATTCATGCAGTCATGATTAGTGACAGCCATAAATGCAGAACTTTCACCAAAAATGTTATCATCTATTATATACTATGTATTAAGAAAAATCTATCTTGTTTATATAAGAAAATCGACGATAGGAGTTTGGATGAACTGCTTTTGTACCTTTAGGTTCTTCCATGCTTGTGATCATGTCCTCTTTAAAGGAAAAAAAAGAAGATGTTCCTATATACTTTTACACCCATTTTAGTTATCTGGTGACTCGAATCCACAATCTTACGATTGGGGTTGGAGGATGTTTACTATCTAAGCAATCCCTCGTAGAGGCAAAGCCAGAATTTTCAATAAGGGGATTCAAATCTGTAGAAATAGATAGTCGAAGGGAGTTTGACATCTACTGTATATATACATATAAACTTATTTTAACTATATATAAATAATATAATTTCCGCCGAAGGAAACCCCTTCATACAAGGTAGCTCTGCCCCTACTCCCTCGTCTACCCCTACTTGGGTCTCATTAATTATGGATAAATAACTATAGTATATCTTTGCATTATTTACTTACTTTATTAATTGATGAAAGAAGGCATAGTAAAATGTTTTTGATGTGTAGGCCCTGTTTTGCCTGCTGAAATGGAAGCAAAACTGAAAACAGAGAAAAATGGTAATGCTTCAAAGAATTCAAGGAAGAGAAGCTTCAGTAGACCCTCTTGGCTTCTCTGCACTATTGCCGGTAATTACATGTTGTAATTTTCTTTTACATGTGTATTTGTGCTTTAAAATCCACTTAAGCTGCATTTTCTAAAATTCATAACGCATAAACTCAAAATTCTAGCGATGACAAAGAGAGGGGTGGGGGTGTTTATTGGGGGTATGGGGTCAATTATTCTGTATTTATCTTTCATTTGGAAGTGTATGAAGAGAAGGTGTCATGTGATATGAAGTGTCATTTTCTTCTCATATATGATAAACCTTTGCTTATTTCAAAAAGGTTATGTCCTTTTGCTACTTTTGCTGTTTCTGTCTGAGGTTTAAAGAGTAGACAAAAAATGCTTCTTTTTTTGAAATTTGAATAGTAGGACCTCCCTCTAAAAGGGATGTATCACACCATTCTGTTGTGTTGCAGAAAGAAAATAATGTCTGTTTCCTCAGCAGAATTAACAGTACCTTTAATCCTTCTGCCTGGTTGGCAGATTGCTCATAGATTTGGTCTATCCAATGTTTCAAAGTCAACATGTGTGTGTGTGAGGGTATGGATAGAGTTTAGTAATTAGTATCACCCCGTTCGTCCCATTTTATGTGGCACTGTTTGACTTGATATGTTATTTAAGGAAAAAATAAAAAAAAATTTAAAACTTATGGTTTAAAACAATCTTTAAATATCTCCTTACTGTAAATCATTTGATTAAGGTAAAAGAGAAATTTGAACTATTGTTAATCCTATGTGTATATGTGCGGGGAACAAGTATGGATAGAGATCAATATATATTTGAAAATAAAGGAGTAAGATATGTGTACGCTCTAACTTCCCTATGATCTCACTTACGGAATTACAATGGATATGTTGTTGTTGTAAATGTTATGGGAAATGATAAAACTTAATAAATAGGTAGTTATCTTTCTTTCTTTGAATTCAAACTATTAATTTCATTGTCACCTATGTCAACATCTGTCACTGTAGCTCATGGTCCAGGCAAGAGCCAAGGGGTCCATTTTTTAACTTCAAATTTTCAAATGCTTCACTTGTCAAGTCAACATCATACATATATTTGATTGTATTTGGATTGTGTTTTTTTCTTCAGATTTGGATACGAAGATGAAAAAGTTGGTCGTGAACATTCCCAATAAAGGTGGTGCTGACAGTTTTACAGAACGCGCTGATGCTTACTACCAGAAACGGCCACAGCTTCTGGCCTTACTTGAAGAATTGTATGGCAACTATCTCTCTTTGGCAGACCGCTATTGCCAAACACTTGCCAAGAACCATCATCGTCAAAATTCCTTCCATTATGATCATGATAATGATGATCAATTTGATAAGGAAGAGAAGAACGGATCAGAGATTATTGATTCTGATGCTGAGAGTTCATTATCATATCAGCCTCCATTTCCATCCACACAAGCCAAATTTGAACCAGACATGATCATTGCAGACTTGGTGATCAGAAGTGTCGACTGTGAAATCATACTGCACGAGCTTAGTCAAGTGGACAAGCATCGCAACGAGTCATCAAGGAAGATAGAGTTGCAGGAAAGCTTATTGGAGTTGTTGGAATCGGAGAGGTTGATCTTGTTAAATGAGAACGCGAGATTGGGATACAAAGTGGGTTCATTGATGGAGGAGAATAAGGGATTGTCGTCAGAGTCTTTGTTCATGCAGAGGAAGGTAGCTGAGCTTGCAAGGTGCATGCTAAACAGAAGGGAGAATCACAGAGTTTGCATGCTTAGTCGAAAAGTT
Organism: Solanum pennellii; assembly: GCF_001406875.1. Taxonomy (NCBI): domain Eukaryota; kingdom Viridiplantae; phylum Streptophyta; class Magnoliopsida; order Solanales; family Solanaceae; genus Solanum; species Solanum pennellii. Next base: position 55,269,771 of record NC_028642.1, read on the forward strand.
GAGGATCTTCAAGGTCAGATATATGGATTGGAGAGAAGGAACAATGAGTATTATGAGCAGCTACTGAAACATGAAGAAGAGAAAAGGAGCAGGTCCAAGATGGGGTTGAAGGGTTGCTTTAAAGTGCCTGAAGAGGCTGTTGTTGGCAATGTCAAAAAGGGTGAACAGCAGAGAGAAGTTGGAAAGAAAGTTCCCAAGTTCTGGGACAGGGTTAAAAAGCTTGATGTCTTCCTTTGTGCACCTGAATTTAACTGAACCTATTGCTAATATAATAAAAAGAATAGTATTGAATAAAATGTATTGGTAAAACTAGGGAGTAATAATGCCGGGACTAATTCACATTGTCTAGGCAAATCATTATCTACTTGCACTCCCCTACTCCGTGCAGCTATAGGAGCACTTGCTACAGATGAGTGAGTCGTATTATCATGGGCTTACTATGAAACTTGCTGTCTTCAATTAACATGTACACAATCACAAGATTGTCAAGACCTTTTTTTTTATGTTATGTAGAGAAATACCAAAAAAGAAAATAATACGGCACTTAAATAACTAGCCATGCTCTTCCATAACAATTGTTCAATGCCACAATTTCACAAACATCACTTGCGAATAAACTACTGTTTAACTGACAACTGAAGTTTCATGAACATCAAGGCGAAAGCTAAGGTGTGATAATGACAAATACAATTTGAAAAGAAATTACTCCCAGCATGTCCATATCATATAGCCTGGTTAGAGAGGACTCCTAACAATAGAACATCACCCTTTTGACATTCTCCTTGAGAGCAGGAAGGGGCCTTACAGCAGCACCAGCACCTGGTGCCCTTGTGCTCCTTCCAACAGCTCCTACACCACCTCTGTACGGAGCAGCTCCGCTTGTGACAGATCCACCATCAGATGTCTCTGGTTCCATGTAAAAACGAGCACGGAAAGCTGCCAAATGTGCATAATATGCTGGAGGAACTGCAAACGACATCAATGAACTCAAGTTCACTAACATGCTATGATGAACAGGTTACATAGAAAGGAAATTCCAAGAAAGAATTGGGGGAGAGGGAGTTAGATTGGGCATCAAAAATAGATACAGAAGAAAAACTACTAACAAGGCAGTGAACATACCAATGGAGACAGAACGAGTACACCTAGCATATCTGGAAAAAAAATAAAAGTCCATCAGAATACTGGAGATTTAAAGAACTATGGAAGCTCCCATTCAACTTACGTATAGCAAAGGTTGTTAGTCAAAGACTGCAGCCCATCAGCAGAAAAATTGTTCTCGTCCCACAAGACATGATAATGTGCTGGCCGGCTAGTACCCTGCAATACCACAAAATTGGAAACTTACAACCGAGTCCTTTAAACATGACGATCAAATTTTATAGAATATCTATCTTATTACCTGTATGCCAGCATGGCTACAGAGATAGAAATCAAACTCAGTAGGGTGGCAGATCTTTGAATCAACCACAGTACCTTCACAATTACAGTTCAAGAAGGTTTTAGGATCATTTGCAGCTATTATAGAATCATCAAGAGATACTGAGATTAACACTCACCAGGCAAAATGTTCCCACTCCGATCGACAGCATTTCGATCACGGTGGTTGTTGGCAAACAACCTTGTGTGGTGACGCTTTTGCACCACCACAAACGTAACTGGGGGCTGATAGTTGGGTTCTAAAGATGCACAAGCCTGAATCGGATTTAAGTCAGTTGAGAACTTCTAACAAGTAAAAGGGCACGCTTGTTTCTAGCCATCCTCATCGTCCAGAAAATAGAAAGAAATTCTGAGTTCATAATGAACAGGCAGACTAAGATATAGCAAAAAAGAAAATACCTTGCGGATTGCATCAAGTTCAAAAAGAAGCACTTGATAAAACTGTCCCTCACTAACTCCATCTCTGAGGGGAGAAAAGACGCGATCAATTTCAGCCCAAGAGGAAAACAAAAATTGCAAATTGCAGGCATAGAAGGGTTAATCATAAATACCGGTAGAATATTATTCTCTGAGGCTTCTGTCCAGTCGCTCGACGGAAGGAAATCAGCAATTCCCTGAGTGATAGATAAAAGAGCATCAATCAGAAGCAAAATTAAGTCCAGTACAATAAAAACTCGAACATTAGGGCATGTTCTTTCAAAAAAGGAAAGGGAAAAGGACAATACTTTATCATGCCACCAGTCACAGTTCCTCTAGTTGGATCTTGCCAAGTCTTGTACAGATCTTGTATAAGCTCCTGCCTATGAGCTTGAGCAGAAACCAGACCAGCATACTTGGTAATCTCAGGCCAATCTTGAGAAGCAACCACCTAAAAGATATGAAAATTGAGCACTATATTTGCTTTGGAGAAATAGATTACCAAGAGGATCAAAGAAACCAAAAGAATGAAGTACACAACAACCTACCGCAGCAATGGACGGGCTAGAATCCTCCCCAGGGTGGGGATGGGTGACATCTGCACCAAAAATAATAGTTGGGCGGTCGCTGACTAGGGGAATTCGCCTAGAGATCGCATCAACAAGCACGGTGTTTCTACCTCCAACTTTCACATTAATCTTAAGGGACACATTGGCTAAATACTGCTTGCTCATCTTAAACACATGTTTTGTCAAGCAGCATTGCGAGACAATGCCAAGATCAGTTTCACAAATTCGTTTTAGATCACCTAGAAAAAGAAATAAAATACTTCAGTTGCAGCATATTCCAGGAGCTTGCAAAGAAATACTAAATGAATTTCACCATTCTTGGCCTGTACCATAAAGGGAGCCATTATTGTCGGGCAATATGACGATCAACAGATCGAGCTCCCTCCCATTCGGCTGCAACTTCGTCATAGCATCATGAAATCTAGTTTTCAGGACCCTCTCAACTTGATCAGGGCGAGCACTCACTGGTGGTAAAACAGGATTCGGGTTGAAGATCTACAAAGATATAATAGTGTCTCAAAATTTTACGTCGCGGGACCACCAAAAAAAGTAACAGTAATAAAAATCGAAAAACATTAAATTCTAATTACCATGCCCGATATCATGCACATCTGTGCAAGCTCAGAACAGAATCCCCTGGCAACACTGTCTTGCACATTGCGAGAAAAATTTATACAGATCCAGTTGTTCACTGTTCCTCCATTTACCATTTTCTGTCAACAACAATAAAGTAGAGTAATTAACCAAAGCGCATCCAACACTGACTGAAATTCAACAGAAAGGCAGCTTATTTGAGATATAAAACTAATTTAATCTCCAATATTGACTGAAAATCGACACAGAACAGAGCAAAAAAATGTACTTCATAGAAAAAGAAAACTATAAACAGGAAGTATCCATCAAGAACTCTTATGCTCAACTGTTTCGTTGATACTACCCCCTTTCATTGTCTTTGAGTGCCTAGTTATCACCAGAACTCTTTCCTTGTTCAAACCCAGCTATTAACTTTTATGGCAATATCATCCTAAGGTGCAGCTAAGTAGATGGATCTTACTGACGTTGATCAAACCGTGGGATCAGAAAACTCGAATTTAGCTCTGCATCTCTAAGGGTACAGCATAACATACATAGTGTCTGGAACGGGTAACAAAGAGTAACCAAACTAATTTTTGACCATCAATATATGATGAAATTGCTGCAGGATATCTACAAGATTAAAAAGGAAAGGACAAAACAAAGCACACTTTAAAGTTCCTTGAGGTCAGTTATTCTATCATAAGCCATATGTAGTAAAGACAGGTAAAATAAGGCATGAACAACTAAACTGATACTTCATTTGGGGCCTTAAAATAGTAATCAGAGGCAAAGCAAGACTAATATTGTGAGAGCACACACCAATAGAAGGCATTTAACTGCATGGAAATGAGAGTCAAACTGGCAACATGGATCTCAATCATGCTAATATCAGTTACCTTATTCATCATATTCCATTGGCCCACTTGTGGCAGACAGTCTTTTTCTCGACCTGTATCATGGTATTTAAGCTGCAGAAACAATAAACATAATTTAACAATCGTAAAATAAACTTAATTCACTCCACAAAGCAAAATTGAAGCAAGAGCATCTAAATCCAGAAGGATAAGGGAAACCATCATCCTCAATGACATGATCACAACAAAGAAAAGGAGAGCTATAACTTACCCAAGGTGCAGGCAAAATGCGAGCCTCAACTTGAGCAAGCTTCTCGCTAATCTTAATACCAAATTCCCTCGCATATGGGTCATCAGAATAAGCATTGTGACGAACAGTCTAACAAAAGAAAGGATTAAGATTGTGGTAAATACAGATCATGGTAAATACAAATAATATTGCAAAAAGGCCAGAAATTTATCCTCGAAAACATTAATCATTCTATGATGCACAAACAGCAGAGATGAATGGTGGAAAGGCAGTAGTCAACAAAACCTGTTTAATCCAATGTAAACTAACTGACTAAAAACCAGAACTAATATTGTGGAGATTTCAAACACTCTGTTTGTATCACCATGAACTACACCTCTAAATACTCGTAAAAACAAATATGAATCCTCTAAATACTCATAAAAACAAATATGAATCCTTACTCGCCCATCCCAACTCTCTTCGCCACGGGTTTTACATTTAAAAATTAGAAAGCACATGGAAACCTGGAAAGCTACTACCATATTATCATTGTATTCCACTTCATGGTAGAAAATAGGATGACGTAGGTCAGTATATCTTTGAAAGGTCAGATGGAGAGAAACTCATACAGACATAAGATTCATTCACAAGCAAAAGTCTCCCATCCTTTCTTAAAGTTTTTGCCCAGTCAAAAGTGTATCACATCAATTGGGTGCGGAAGGCGTAAGAAAGAAAGTTAATTGCTTCAAGGTCCACAGAAAGCCAGTAACAAACATAGATATAAATCAGAAAGCACTAGCCATTTTGGAAAAGGAGTATTCATAACAGTTTGGAAGCAATATCCAACCTGAAGAATATCATTCTCTCTCTCTTGAGGACGCTGGCAGGTCACTTTCAGAAGTGCTGTTATCTGCCTCTCATTCAAGCGCTTGGAGTACCTCTGCCCCTCCACAATCTTGCAGACCTGGACTCGAGATATGTAAGCACATAAAATACACAAGATACTTGGAAAATAACTAGTTATTTGAAAGATAAAACACACCCACCTCCATAGGTAAATAATTTGGCCTTTGTGTATTTCCAACTTGAAGACAAGGCAACTGAGTATGCTGAATAACAAAACCATACGTTTCTCGAAAGTATTCCACAACAGCTTTCATGGTACCTCTTTCATCAACAGGGAAACTACCCAAACAAATAAAACACAATGATTAGAACGATGAGTTAATCCCACACACAGACAACAGAACATTGAAGATCAGATGGCACACCACTAACTGCACTAATTGATCCAACTGTAAAATATATTTTTTTTGAAAAAGTTAAAAGTTGATCCAACTGCAAAATATTATGGACAAGACATGACATAGAGAAAATTGTTTCATCATAATTACAGACTTAAGTGAAATACATACGTCAACTCTCTTGTTGCTTGAGATGTCAAACCAGATATGCGGTACTTCCTCCTCATATTCCCACGATGAGTGACCTCCACCTTTACACCTCTCAGGGCCTTCTTTATCTGCAGTTCAATAGGGTTAAAAACAAAATTAACCAAGCAACCTGCCAAAAAGAAAAAAAGGAAATGGCCCTAATATGTGAATGTATCATTGTAGATGCTGTTAGAAATAAATCCTTATTTGGATGAAATGATATCTAAAGGGAACTGCAGGAGAAGAATTTTTTATATATATATTAAATGGGTTCTATTTTACTGTCCCAATCAATTGTTGGGAACAGTAAAAAGCTCTGGTAGACTCTGAGACTATCATGAATACGATAGTCATATGCAAAACCAACCTTAACCCGATCAGCATCAGACAATGGTCTAGAAGAGATATCCCGATTCAGAAGCTGGCTCACAAATTCAATGACCGGCAGTGGCTCAATGAATGCTGTGGAAGACATATCTGTAGAAGGACACAATAATGAGAAACATGTACCCATACAGGCACACATTGTGGTAAAAGTGCTGTACTTGACTGATAATCAGTTGCAAGTTCGACAAAATGAAGAAATGAAATCAAAATGTAATAGTCATGAAAAATGCGCTGACCAATATTCAGGGATAATCCCATCTGCGTAGGACGAATACTTTGGTAGAAACCACGCCAGCTCTCTAAACCTTCACCTAGTGGTTGTCTTCGTCCTAAATCAGGGGAATAGAATGAACGGCCCACGGGACAATACCTGCAGTTAACAATGAATTAAAGGGAAAAGATAAATACATAAGTCAACAATTTAGAAGTAATCAATGCTTTTGACAAACAGAAATTAAAGCCAGACAATAACCATACCTACTAGTTGGCAACTCACGCAGAACAATATCAAGAACCTGTAGGGCCTCCTGGGGTGCATCCGCCTGCCTCCCTTGTAAGAACATCCCTAAATGATGAAGATCAGCACGAGCAGCCAGCTTGATCACAACTTTAAACTCCCTTTCTCGCCTGCCAACACAAATTAGAAAAGGCATACATTAAATACTGCTAAAAATGTTTCTTGACTTCTCAAAACCATAGGAGCATACCTAGCACCACCGGGTCCATCATCATCATCAAGAAGTGTGATTTTAAAATCTTTTTGAACAAAAGGGAGGGGCCCTGCGGTGTACAGACTTTTTCTTCCATCATAGGCTGGAAGCCTCTTCCCAAGATGGGACTCTCTGTAAAGCTTTACCAGCTGCTCCATTACAGCGCGGTTGACACCTCGGGAAGCTACCTCTGGTGTAATTGAAACCTGAAAGCCATTAGAAAGGATGAAAACAATATCAGGATAAGACCCTCATAGATAATACAAGAAGATTCATAACTGGAAGAAAGGGCAATGGTTGAGCACTCACATCATACTGGTGCAAGTCTTTGTCAGGTAACTCGGCAAAGAAGTGATTGGCCTTAACAATACATCTAGTTCCATTACTACCCTTTCCAGGCCGAAGTGGAAACCTCATTGACTTGCTCGATACAGGTGGAATTGCTTGGGATGCACCTGCTTCTGGTTGCACAGCAAGTTGCTGGAACTGCTGAGTAACTTGTTGTGTCATTGGTTCAGGTGGCTGAGATGAGGAGCCAGCCTCTGAGTATGTTTCTGCTGGTCTTCCATATGGTACGGGCTGATGTGGAGTCTCAGTTGCTTGGTGCAGCTCGGGAACTGGTGGCCTAGAAGAGCCACCAGAAGGTGCCCCACGGCCCCCTATACCACCACGGCGCTGGGGTTGTCCTCCCCCTCGTTGATACTGCTGAGTTCCCCTGCCCTGTTGATAGTACTCGGGGGATCCACCATAGGACTGTTGAGGGGCCATTCCACCACGAGGAGCTCCTCCACCACCACGGCCACCATATCCTCCACGCTGAGGTCCCGAGCCTCTTCCTCCACCTTGTTGCTGTTGTGGTGGGCGTTGGACACCACCTCGTCCCCCTCCAGTTTCATGGGACTCAGAGCTCTCAGCACCACCAGGAACATCAGTTCTCCTCTTCCGCACCATGGTAGCAACTACAAAAAGAAAAAGACAATTGTCACTTAAAAAATATTCAAGTAGAGATCAGCCACATTGTCCTTAAAACACAATTGATGAACTCATCAAAAAACTTATCTGATATCAATCTATGAGCCCTGATTACAACTAATAGGCTCCAACCCCCCCCCCCCA